>NC_135087.1:13995735-14298088 GCF_051107435.1 Chaetodon auriga | reverse complement strand
CACGGTTGTGAAAATGCCCAGCTCCTGTTATTGAATAGTAATAGGCTTGTCGGCCGGTGCCTCCAATTTCACAAATGGAGCAATAAATACACATAACAGAATCAGTGGAACAATAAGAATGGCCATAAAGGACGGTTGTGCCTCAAAAACAAGGAGGAGAGAGCGGGGGCAGGGGGGAGGAAGAGGGAAGGCGGAGGGGGTCAAAAGAAAATTTGACAAAGGAAAGAGATGAAAAGTGTGTATGTGTGTGTGTGTGTGAGGGAAACAGTGAAAGAGAGAGAGAGAGAGAGAGATGGTGGCCCACTCTTCATTTCTGTGCCACAAGCTCTCCTGGGCATTTGCGTGCTCCGTTTTCAACCTAAGTGTAATTTGAGCCCTGGGTTGATACAAAGTGTATGCAGCAGCTCTGTTCAAACCCAATCACTCACCCTGACGTGTAATCCTTTCCCTCACCATCATCAACGTTGCTTTGGGAATAATGAAACACACTTAAGCAATACACAGCAGTCATACAGCTGCGAGCGTGGCCGCATCTTGATGAGATGCCTCGTAACTCTAATGAAAGGTGTTTTGACCTGTCAATGCAGGTAAATGATTGCCTCGCTACTGTATCTGTGGGAAACGTATTGATGGCAATATCTGGTCCAACTGGGTGATTTGCATGAGAGATGAGGAGCACATTGCTTTTAAAAATACAGCACTTGGTACTTGCTCTACATTTTATTTGTTAGATCTTCTTTTTCTTTCCATTCATCCTCAAGTCATCTTGTCTTGTGATGCCATTGTTGCCACGAAGAGGATTATTACAATTAATTGGTTAGCAAGACATTATTTCAAAAAGGGAAATTGGCTCTTATAATTATATAGAGAAGGGAATACTTTAACTCCCTGGAATATCAGCTTCCTGATATAATGGAGCTACAGCCCCTCACTTCCCCCACCTCCATCAGCATTAGCGTGTCTGTCTGCCTGTTTCCTGTGACGGATCCATTTTCAACAGCTCCTGGCCCTGCAGTGGCTGTGGTTGATGGCTGGGTGGTTGGGTGGCCTGCGTGAGTCTCTGACTGGCTTGGCTCGCTTGCTGCCACCCAGCTGTGATCCGCTGGGATCTGCTTCTTGTTCTGTCCCTTTGCTGAACTCCCCGTCAGGGTGACTGACCATAGAAGAATGAGTAAATACAGTGAGCAGAGGACAGGGTGGGTGAATGACTACGTAAAAAAGAGAGTAAAGAGCAAATGTGTGTAGCACAGTAGCTATTTCTTTCTTTTATGTAGCTTTTACGATCAGTTTTTGTCCATACTAGCAGTGTGGTCTGGCAACATCTGGCGGCCCAGACTGAAATATCTCAACAACTATTGAATGGATCGTTTATTGTTCCCAGAAGATGAATCCTCATGATTTCATCTAACCTCTTCTCTAGCGCCACCACAAGGTCAAAGTTTTTATTTATCCTGTGAAATCTCCTAAATCTCCTCTCCTGACTTTTCCTCTAGCGCCATCACGAGTTTGACACTTTGGTACACATAGCTTGCACCTCTGATGATTAGATCAAACTTTTAATTTGACCAGCACTTTGTTTTATGGCCACATGCCTGCAAAACTAATGCCGTTCCCATTGGCCTCAGCTCTAATTTGTGTTTTGTGCTAATTAGCAAATGTTAGCATACTGACACACTAAATTAAGATGGTGAATATGGTAAACATGCTCCACATCAGCATGGTAGCATTGTCACTGTTTGCATGCTGACACAGAGCAGCTAGCATGGACTCGTGTTTAAACGCTGCCGTCCTAAACGTTAAAGCTCGTGCTGGTTGAATGTGATGTATGAGACTGTTGGAAGTCTGCTTTACAACAAGTTTTTAGTTAGACCACAAAAGAATCACAGAGTTCAGGGAGTATTTAATTCATTGATCCTTTACCTTTTTGAAAATCAAAACGTAAAAGTTACACAGATATTGGTGATTTAACGATCAGAGATATCAATGTACACCATTGCCAAATGATATATTTCACACCATAAATACTCATAGCACAGAAGCAGGAAATCAGTTACCTGCCCCTGTCTGCAATTTATCATCGAGGGACCAATTCTGACACACTGATGTTCATAAAAACACATACCCGCTTCGTGACCAAAATGGGGGTCACACCCACTGATGGCCAAGTCACGTGGTCAACGTGAAGCATGCTTTACCTTTACAAACAGATCTATGAAGAATGGATGGGAAGAGAAGATCAATAACTACAATTACAAATATTTTGGCAGGAGCACTGAGGGAGAAACAGTTTTTGATAAAAACATGGATGGCTCAGGTATGTCACAGACATGTGAGGATGATAATGAGCAGAAAGTGGTGAATCAGAGAAATATTGACAATTTGATAATGAGGTAGTAGTCAGCAGGGTGCTGCATACTTTATTTTCAATGGTATTTCGGCAACCTACTGTATTGATGCTAATATATTTACACACTTAGACACAGCTCGTAATGTAAGACATGTTCTCTTTTACTTAACACAGTGCCATACTGCAATGTAAAAAGAAAAACAGGGAGATGAGAGGAGAGGACTCCCATCATTATGACTCTTATGGCTGATCATCTTGGGCCACTACAAAATTCTAGTTGTAAAGATTTTCTGCAAAAGTTTTCATTTATACTGCACTTTTATTGAAACAAGCACAAAAGTCTTTTATCAGTGGAGCAAATCAAATATAGTTCTTCTGATATACAGGATACACGGTTCTGATTAGAGGGATTTAGAATATGTCACCTAATAGCATACAAATTCTCCCAAGTCTAAGTAAAAGCATGCTTTTAGCATGGTTTCAGTCAGAATTGGTCCCTGTTGTATTGCACAACAGTAAAATAACTCAAGTTATATTGTCACCCTCTACAGTGGAGCTTGTTAACTGGACAGCGGCTAGTTCAAGTTGGGATGACTGGGTGCTGGAGTGGGGAGGCATCCTCTATTATGCGGCCATTGAGGCCGCTGTAAAAAAGGCATGCCGGCTGCTGGATCAGTGCTAGCCATTGATATCGCAAGCATGGCGGCAACTCTACCCTACTGCAATGTCAGGGATTCCTTTGATCACAGTATCATATTGTTGTGACAGCGCCACAATTTATCACATCACATAAAATCCTTCAGTAGTATAAGCATTCACCTCCAACATGTTCTCCCTCACATGGAGACGAGTGGCATGGCTCTGCTTGGACTGGACTACAGTATCACTCACACCCAGCGTAATGGACATGTAGCTAAACACAGGGAGAAGGGAGCACGAGATCTCTTTCTCCCACCAGAGATCACACCTTGTACTGACACACCGTTGGGTTGCTGTTACCCTTTAGAGCATGCTGACACTTTGTTTCTTGCATAGCTATTGCATGCTCGGGCATCCCGAGCTCTCCTCGCAGATGCCTGCCTGCCTCCTGGCCAGTGGGAAGGGTGTTACTCTGCACTGGCCACTGTGTCAACATGAGGTCAAGAAGAAGTGTTCCACGTGTCTACTGTACTCCTGGAGGGAGGCCGCGCAGACAACAACCTCCTGCCGGGTTAAAAATAAACCCAGTGTGAAGTGCCACCACTCCCGCTCTGCACCTGCCATTTACCTCCGTTTGGTTGAAGCTCTATAAATGCGGGCACGGCTATTAAAAGACGGGAGGTGACTAAAATGGTGAGAGCAGATGCTGGGCACCTTGCTCCCTGTGTGTGGGATGACTCTGCCACAGGCTTAAAGGAGCCCAAAATAGAGTGGCTGACATACAGGCCTCTGATTGTTTGAACATGGAATCTCCTGGACTTCTGCCACTCGGCATAAATCCTTTGATACTGCCACAGCAAACCCGCTGATCATCTTTCACCTAGCCCCAATCAGGTCATCTATTTGCATGCCAAGAGGCAATTTCCATGGGCTTAAACAATGACCAAATTTGGGGTTCAATGGGTTGCATGAGCAGCACCGCCACAAACCGCCACGGGAGAGGAGGAACATTAGTGTGCAACAGTTGTGTGTCCAGTGGTGTGTCCACTTGGTGGGACTGAGATACACAGGCATGGTCTTCTAGCAACAGCAGCATTGAAAAGCACATGACAGATAGGAGGTTAAGCCTGGCTTCCCGACAGCTCCCTTTATTGCTGAGTTACTACAGAATAAGACGACTGACTAACTGTACCTGCCTATGCTAGTTTGGTTAAACATGGGACCAGCAAATCTTCCAGTCTGAGACAGATCCACAAAGATCACACGGCTTACTGCTCTGGAGAGGTATATCCAAGTACATTTAAACTGATAAGAGTTCACATTTAGGTAACAATTTTAGTTCTTTTTTTTTTTTCCCAGGAGGAGAACAAGAGAAAATGGCCACCGAGGTCACCAGACTTTGAACTGTACACTCAGTCTTCCAATAATAAATATATACATGTCCTGGTCAAGTCCAGGCAAAAGCACAACTGTGAGACAAGTGAGTCTGTTTATGGTTGTTGACACCTCTGCTGTCTTCAGAACAAATCGAAGGAACTTTTAGTTTTATGAAAAAAGAAACCTCTGTATCTTGTTAACAAGATCTGGCAAGTACTTATTCTGAAGATGCTGAGGGGCAGAAGGGTCCTTCATCATATACAGCATGACCACTGACAATTAACAAAAACCAAAAAAATTATTACTGTACATAGTATTTCTTATATATTTTAAATTAATCTGCATCATTTTTATATTTATACTAATTACCAAGTTTTGCATTTGTTCTTTTTTATGTAGTGTCCCAGGGTTCCAGGAGGAGGAGCGAGAGCGGTCAGTCTCTGTCCTGCCTAGCACAGTCAGTGGGGGGTGGGGGTCTCCTTCTCCTGAGGACCCTCAGCCTTGGCTCAAGTCACTTTCTGTTTTGCTAATGCAGCCCCCCCCGCCGTCGCCATGGCCAATCAGCCACCCTCTGATCAGACCTTGGCCTCCAGCATCTCCAGGAAGAGTTTGTGCATGGGCACCTTTCCCTGCACCTTGATGCTGTAAAAGTGCTGCACCGCCTTGGTGGCCGTCTGCCGCAGCAGAGGCAGGGTCATGAGCAGCTTGCCCGCCCGCCGCGGGTCCTCCTGGTGCTGGCTGCTCTCGTAGTCCTGCAGGGCCTCATGGAGAGCGTCCTGAAGCTTCTGGACCGCCTCCATGTCTTCTATGTGCATGGAGTCTGACGGGACGAGAGCAGAGAAAGGAGTGTGACGACTGGTGGATTTTCAAATTTGAAAAGAACAAAAAAGTAACTTGTAAGAAATGTAGTTTGCACTTTGAGACACTGGTAATATAACAGGGCTGGTGGGAAATGGATTTTCAAAAAACAAAATTAAATCTCATGATTGATCTTTACTGCTCTGTCAGAAGCAGTAAGGTAAGGCAGCACATTATCAGTATAACTCAAGCCCTGACAAGATAAAGAATAGATCATAAAACAGACAGAAACAACATCTGCTTTATTTTATTTATTTATTTATATATTTGTTCTTTGGTGGACTGGGCGGGACACTCACATGGCCCTTGACCAGCCAGACTGAAAATCAATGTTATCCTCCGGTAACAATGGCATGAATAGCATGCAATCTCTGCTGAGTGAGTGCACATTAAACACCTCACACTTCCAAAGGACAGATTGCTTTCGAACAACAAAACAAAGAAAAAAAAGAGGGGGCTCCATTAGAGAATTGGACACCATAAACGAGCCTGAGATGAATACAATACTTCCTTTCAATTAATGTCCTTCCTACTCCCTCAAAGAGGGTTCTGACCACCAGATTGGGGGAAAAACAATTTATCCTGGCTTTATTTTACTGCGAGATGCAACAACAAAGGCAGGTATCGAAGCAGGAAATTTCCCTGTGCATTTATTGGGATTATTTGTCTATATTGAAAAAAGCCTTGCTTACTGTACTGCACTGTGAACAGCAAAAACTATGGCTCTCTCCGCTTCAATCGGCCCAAATCTCTCCCCCCTCCTGGCCCGTTTTAGATCAGTCTACAGTTTCAGTCTGGCTTCTCTCCGGTGTTCATCGCTCCTATAACGTTTCGCTATGCTGCCACCGTTTTTTACTGATCCTACTGTACATCATGTTACAGCACTCCCCTCTCATTCTCGCCTTTTTCTGCCTCTGTCTCTATCTCTCAGCCTCTCGCAGGGACAGCCCGGGGTCGCGCTTTCTCTCACTGGTTAACCGGTGTCTGGCCCTCCGGAGGCGGCACGTCATTGGCTGCCTGACTCGTCTCACCTTGGCGGTGCATATTTTACCACACGGGACAATAAAAGGCAAAACAGATTTCAGACTTCGCCCCAAATTCATTGACTGGAACAACTGTATTCCCAAGACCTTGAGACATTTCTCACCCTGACGGTTTTCAAATCCACAGTGGTAAAATGAAGTAGGTCGTTTTGTAAAGTGAATGTGGGAGGGAGGGAGGTGAGGCGGGGGGGAAATGGAAGAACAAAAGGCAAAAAAAGAGAAGAAAAATCTCAGATGAGGATGTGGTGTGACATAATTATCTTGTGTTCTCTTCACAGAGGCTGAATTCACAAGCTAACAAGCTGCGTCTTTACAAATCAAACCAATATTTTGTTCTGTTTTTCACACTCAAACACACGCACGCCTTGGCAGTAAACACGGTGTGAATCAAATTGAATGTTTTGGGGGAAAAAAAGAGGGGAGAGAATAAAAAAGAGAGACAGCAGAGGAACAGATGGGCAGGAAAAGAGGGCAGGAGAGCACGCGGCTCACGGCTCGCGGTCCTTGGAGGAGGGGCCGACTTAAAAAAACAACTTTGAAGAAACAATTTCCTCGCAATCCATCAGTGAGCCCACGTCGATCCGATTGATAAACTGCTAATTACAAAATCAATCGCTATGAATTTTCACAGCTGTCAGACGGAGGGGCTCCCGGGAGAGTGATCTCCCAGAGACCTTGTTCTAACATTCCGGACACCCTCCTCCTCCTCCTCCTCCTCTCCTCGACCCCCATCTCTCCTCTCTCCCACACTCCACCTCCCTCCCAAAGCTCCGTCGTCTGAAAGCAAAGGCCCACCATCAGCATTTTCATTTTTCAGCCCCGGACAAAACAAGGGAAAAGCGGCCCAGTGACCCAGGCGTGCATTGATCAGAGCGGGACAGGTCCTGCCTCCTCAAAAGGAGCCTGTCAATAGCAGCGTGCCGTCTCGGCATTGGAACAAACGAGGCCTATCACTCCCTGATACTCATTCCATTCGACTTAACACATTTTATTGACAGCCCCTGTGCTCCTAATGAAATGCTAAATTTATCTCCCGTGGCTGCTGTGCCCCGCAGCTACTGTTATGGAGATAGAGAAAGAGAGGGGAGAGGGAGCGCTGGAGAAATACCACAACACGGAAGGTGTTCAATTAAAAAAGCTCACTCCTCCTCCCTCTTTGCCGGGCTCTGCCCTTATCTTCTCTCCATCTCTCCATCTCACGCTCCAAACTAAAGGTTACGCTGAAAAACTCCTGAAAAACTAAGAAATGTCATTTCTGAAACTGTGTTCGGCAATACCTTACTGTTTCTGGATATTATACCGTCGAGTGTGCATTACTCAGAGGGCCAGTCAGGAGAAAGTGAAATATTCTGAGTGAGTAATACGCTGGCAGAATGTCTCTAACATTTTCATGTGAAGTCTTCTGGAGACTTTTTCATATACTGTGTGCTCATTAATTTGTTATTTTAGTAGATAGAAAAGGTAAAGGCTTCCCTTGCCATTATTCAAAAGTGCATTTTATTTTGTGGACTGCATTTATTGTATAAAAAATATTTACAAAATCTATTTTTTTCTTTTTGCAGGAAGTTTTTGTTAGATTACTCCAAATACAATAATACTTTTTCAAACAATTAATTAGAAAAACTGAGCGGAATAATAATGATAATAACAATAATAATAAGCAAAGACTTAATAAAAAAATACTGCATGTATTCCAATGACTGCTCTGTTCCCCTGAATGTAACTCTAAAATATAAATATGATCATAAATATTGATATTTCTGCTTCTCTGATAATATCAACACAATTGTTCTATTATTCTTATGATACACTATGATATTTAAAAAATTTAAATGACAATCAAATAAATCATTTCCCATTTTTATCAAAGCTATTCTCTAATTTTTCCAATGCTTCTTTAAAACACACCTTCATTAAAATGCACATAAAATTTGCCTCAATTAAAAACAGTGACACCTGAGTGTTATTTGCGATGCGTCAGTGTGCTGAAGACGCCTCACCTGAGTTGGCGAGCGCGATGGCCTTGAGGGTGACGAACTCCTCCTTCTCCACTTTGAGCTTCTTGCATTTGCGGACCAGCTGCAGGATGGAGACGTAGAGGTCGAGCAGGCCCGTCAGCCGTGAGTGCTCCTCGTCCATGATGTAGTCCTCGGCGTACACCAGCTCGTCCTCGTACGGCAGCGAGCGGAACACAATGCTGAGGATGAGGATCTCCATCCAGGCGCTCTGCAGTAAACTCATCTGGTCTCCCAGAGAGAGAGAGGAAAAGCCTGGAAGGGCAGAGGGAGACTGTGTGAGGGCAGGAGGACGGCATGACGGTGGAAACATGTTTAGGAATTTCTGACTTTTTGATTCAGCCAGACTATTTTTTTCATTAAAGAAGAACAAGAGTGAGTTGAGTTGAACAGTAAACCGATCATGACTTGTCAAGCTCTGGTAGCCTGGAGTACATGCCAAGGCACATGTTAGAGAGTGGTGTTTAATTTTAAATGCACAGTGGAAGGTGCTCTTTGAAGCCGGTGTCAGAGCACTTGAGTGGGCTTTAGTGTAAGTGAGGACAGTAAATCGGTGCAAAGGTCCAGGACACACAAAGCCATGTGGTTACCCCTTGTATCCTGTCACACTTCTATTGGTGTGAGGGGGATTAGCACTGAGACACATTCTCATTGGAGGGGTGGAGGACATGACATGCACTGTGTAGCGGGAGGAGGTGACAAGGGGACATGCACACACACACACTCGCATACTCACACATAGCAACATGCAGAGACACACCAAACATGTGTCAACCGGGGAAACAAACAGACATACGTGTGCACATGCAGATCATGACACCTATACGTACGCACACATACACAAAGGACACGGGTCACATGGTTCAAGCCCAGCCTGAAGACCTGTTTAAACCCAGGGCCTCTTTCTCTAACAGCAGCTGGATGAGCTGATGAGCTCGGGCGCATCACGCCGCTGTCATTTCCCCTTCAGCACCTCTACATATGCTCAGAATAGAACATTAAATAAAACAAACTGCCAGATCCCCAAAAGATGAGCTGTGAGAAGCTCAAACAAATTAAAGAGGGTGAAGGCAAAAAGAGAAAGGAAGAGAGAGCGAGGAGCAGATAGCCATCTCATCCCTTTTCCCTTCGTGCTACCCTTCAGCTGTCAATAAACTGCGTGAACCCCCCCCCCCACTCTCTCCCCTCCATCTCCCACTTCCCCTCCTCCTGCACAGCATGCCTGCAGGCAGCCCATTCTGACAGCATATTAGGCTCTTCAGCTCCGCCCCTGATTAATATGATTGCTTTTACAAGTTTGCTGCTGCCACGCCAGCTGCCACCGCGTGATTAAGAGGCGATAGATTACAGTATTGACCAGGGCGCTCACCGCACCTATGCCCCACGTTTTCTCTTCAATATAAATGATCTCACCGGGGTGCAGCCACCAGCCTGATGTTTATCTCCACCTGCCAGGACACCGTGAACGCACACGCACGCATACACACATGAGAGAAGAACAAGAGTCATGATGAGGAAGCGTGAGAGAAAGTGAAAAAGAAACAGGACGGAGAGAGAGAGAGAGAGAGACAGACAGGGAGAGGAGAAGAAGAGCCAGGGAGAGTAGTACCTGAGTGTTCAATTTCCCTTATCGTGGTGATGACCACTGCAGAGGAAGAGCTGCAGGATACATTAATTAACAGATTGTGATCAGAATGTGAGGGCCTTCACATTTTGAAGGGGAATCAATAGTCAGTAGAATAGAGTGCTAACAGAAAGGTGCTGGCACCCGGCTGGACCGGTCAGAGGTCTGAAGAGCCCAAATTAGACCCAACAAAGCAAACTGCCGAAAGCACTCAAAACACTTGACTATTATCAGCGGAGGCAATAAGCCATATTTTGTAAAGGCATCTGCCATTACACATATCCAGACTGCATCTTCAAGTCTTTTGTTGTGTTATTTCCTTGTCTGCATACGTGGCCATTAAGTCGGACAGAATGTGGACTGGCCGGAGGGAAATTGTCATGCAAGCATGGACGCGGTCTTGATTGCCACATCAGGTTGGCATCGCAATCGCAGGCGAGGCTTTGTCTAGCCTTTTAATGCCAAGGAGGACTGAAGCGGAACTAAAGCGCTGCTCCCAATGTGACAGCCCGTGTGAAGGCCTTGTTCAGGGCTTGTTGGAGAGGCTTTAGAGTTGTTCTGATACAGCAGACACCTCTCAGCCATATGCACACATGCAGCCCAGCAGCCTACAATTACCTTTGACGCTAAAAGTCCTTGAATTTAATCCAGTGTTGTGAGATGGAGAGGTGGTGTTTTTCCCCTGCTCCATCCCCTCTCTTCAGGGCCTAAATTATCGCTCCAAATGGGATCTCGTGTCGTTGCCTCGCCTTTTTCCACTCAATTTAATCGAGTAATGAAGTGACTTCCCGACTCCGCAGGTCACACTGCGCTCCGGCCGCCGCACTCTGAAGGTGGCCCGGTTAAGTGCCGTCGGAGTGGGTGATTTCCTCTAATGAAATATCAATATTTACATCTTCATTTCCAGCCCACTGCCTTGGCGGGGTTTGACCAAACATGACACAATATTGACCAAAATCAGAGAGGCCTGTCTGCGCACTTGAAGGGCCTTTTCCACTCCACTGCTGAGTGCACCGGCAGATTTCTGCCTGAAAGTCTTTGTGGCAGGAATGCGGAGATAATAACAATGCCGAGTTTGTCTTTGTTCACTTTGACTTAAGCACCCTGCTCATATAGCGAACATACGTCTCAAAGGGATTTTCTCTTTCAGAATTACAAGATGTAAATCACGTTCAATTTAAAATCAGTTCTGCACACAAAGGAAGAAAAGTAAATATAGGTTACAATAAAATGACACGGCAGAGCGGCCCGGTGACCACCAACTTCATCAGCACACCATCATTCGTAGCTCAAAGGGTGAAAACAAGACTACTAAAGACCAACAACAGAAGCCAAAACCATCTCTCTCCCTTTATCTCCCAAAAGCCCAGGGCTGCGGGCAGGAGGGGGCAGCCCAAACCCACAGACGGCTGCTTCAAACCCCTCGCAGAGATTAATCAGAGCGCCGTTTCATCTGCCAGAGCACAGGACGGTCCTAAAATGAAATGCTGGAGATTTCTGTTGAGCTGGAGTTCATATTCTATTAATTTATTATTGTTTCCCTCTCCCCGAGGGCCATTAGCGCGGGTAATAAAAAGAGATGTAATTACGAGGCACGGTGGCCCCCTCCAGCTGCAGCCACCTCGTAACTCACCCTCAATCAGACAACAGAGCAGACAGAGGGAGGGAGAGGGAAGGGAAAAAAATGGCAAGAGAGAGGGAGAGAAATGGAGGATAAAAGAGAGGAGAAGATATGGGCCAGAGAGGAGAGAGATAAGGAGGAGAGAAAGAGAGCAGCAGCAGTGAGCGAAAGGGGACCGGAGCATGAGGGGGAAAGGAAGAAGGAGATAGAAAGAGGAAAGAGAGTAATTCTGGCTGGACAGCGGCTGATCTATCATGGCTAGCTATCAGAAGGACAAGCAGGCCCTGAAGACTTCTGCCCAGCGGCAATCTCACCTCAGCCAAGTCAAGTGCTCTCCGGGCTCCAGTTGGAGTAAAACTGCCCCTAACAGGACCCCAGGGGTTCAGCACGTCTTTTTTCGCTAACCTCAAACTGAGCTGAATGATCATGCTGCCATAAGCTTATTCTATATCAAAGCTTTTTTTTTTATTTTAGATGGGAGTTTAAAAAAAAAGAGGACAAGAGGAAAATTTATGCACCTCTGATTTGTATAGATTCCTCTGATCTGGCAGAGTGACATGTTACCGCGTAAGATGTATAACCAAAACAGGAATGAAGGGCAATTTTGAGCAGCTTCATAATGGTGTGTGTGTGCGTGTGTGTGTGTGTGCGTGTGTGTGTGCAGCTGCCGCCCATGATTCTTCTTTGAATTTACATGACAGCGTCAGGAGGGCCCAATCAATAGCAGCTTGGTAATAAATTGCTGTGCTTGACATTAATAATCTGACCTGAAGTTCAGCGACATGTACAACACAAACAGCTCAGTTTGCTGCCAGCCCATGCCCCCCCCCCCCCCCCGACACTGATTTGATGACACAAAGGCTGCTTTCATATTGGACAAAATCATGTCAATACAAACTAAATTGAAAAAGAGGTTGCTGACTGAAAATTAATCTTGTTTTTTTCAGCTCCGGCGCTCACTTTCAAGAGAGTCGGCTATCTGCCTTCTTTCAACGTGATAACCAGCCCATTATCCCATGGTAAGTAGCTGGGGAATGGGTGATTTGACCAGTAGCCTGTGAACGCTATGATCTTGAAGAACGTTAAATACAGTAATCCCCTTGTTTTAATCTGCACCCTATGACCTCCTGACCCCAGCAGAGGAGTCTTTAGCCCTCCCCAGGGCCCCACTGCCCAATACTGACGTTACATATATCTGTACAGCCCTAAAGAGCAGGACGAATCAGGCTTTAATCATTGCCGTAATTACACATAATTTATCTCCGCTGCCATCAAGCTACATTGCTTAATGAGGGATGGCGCTCTGCTGACGATCACTTAAAGGCACATCGGAGTATAAAATTTCCTGCAGAACGTTTTATGTCAAATATGATGCAAAATTCTACACAGCTGCTTGATCCCATCGCGGGATTTTCAACTTGGGGACAATATGAACAGTACACATGCATAATTGTGGTGCTGCATGTACCTGCTCATGTGTCACAGTAACTTAACAAAGCCCTCCCCCACCTGCCTGGCAGATGTCCCTTTCCTGGCCCTGCATACTCCTGACTGCCTGTCTGCCTCCAATACGCCCCCATCTCAATCTCCCTGCAGCTTTTCCGCCTTCCTCTTGCTCTCCTGCCTGGGTTCAGGCCTCAGCATCCACCTGATTGCTCAATCTATCTTTATCTCCTGTGTTGAAGCCTACGTCAGAGGGTAAATTGAATATACTAAGAGCTGTCTGTTGGTGTCTATATTTAATAAAGTGCACTGATGAGGTGCTGATTTATTGCCGGGCAGTATTCACACTCTATTACAAGGAGATTACGCAGCTTGAGTGGGATCAGGCGGGCAACACAGTAAGTAGATTTCACAATTTAATGGCAAAGAGAAAACAGGAGCCCGCAGGGGGCTGGAGGAGGGTGGGCTGACGGGTGGGTGGGTGGGTGGGTGATTATGGTGGAGGGTTGAGCTGACACAAACACGACAACATACAAGAGGCGCGATCTCTTTTTAACATCGCTGCCTCCATGCTAACAACAAACACGCCAGGCGGTTGTCTGTCAAATGTGGATCTGATGAGCTGCAATAAAGCAGACATGATGAATATTCCCAAAACACCCGTAATGAACAGAACAATGCAAACAAGATCATTTCATCACATTAATCTGGACTGAATCCAATAATGAAAAATGCAACAACAACATGAGGGGGTGTTTATTTTTTAAAGTAAGATTAAAAAATCTAAATGAATTTAAGACGTTAAAAACAAGCTCCCAACGCTCTTTGAATATTTCACATTCTAGGGTCGACATGCCGGAGCAAAAATATGTTTTATTGTGTAGGAGCAAAGCAGCAGCAGCAGCAGAGAGTCAATGTTTGCTTGGCCCTTCAGCCTTACGAGAATTCCCAGCTGAAAACACTCGGGCCTGGGAAGCTGGGATGGGAGCTGATAAACACAAAACAACGAGCAGCTCATGTATAAGCAGCATGCGTGGCTCTTTTTACATATGGACACATGGCATTCCCACTGCGGGTGGGAAAGGATGTGGGGTGGCATGAGGCCACGGGGGTCAAGCTGGTATCCCACCGGTTCTGAAGAAGGCGGGAATGCCAGGGTGGTAAACAGGTTCTGGTGTACTGAAGCTGTCAGTGCACTCACTTCTTCAAACCGGACAGAGTGAAACACAGCTTTTTACGGGATGGAAGGGGGCCAGAGGGGTGGACAGTGGACTGCTATGTGTGTCAAAGGTTGTTAGCACCTTAGGAGCAACAAGCCATCTGTCAGCATCCCCCTAACACTGCTCCTAATGACCCTACCCCCCTCAGGCAACAGCCGTGTTAGACTGTGCTTCATGGTGCTATTTGGAGCAGTGACACTCATGTCCAAAAGCTCCACAGTTATTATCAATTAATCAAAGGGAGATTCAGAATGAGGGCAAGGCTGCAAACCTGTGAAAAGGCTTTAGATATGTGACACCAGCCTTCAATATCTACCTCATTAAACTGAGGTAACGAGCGCACCTGCTCTGACTGATTAATGGTGTTCTTATTTCATCTAAAATCATAGAAAAAAACACTGCAAAAGCTGAAAAGTACTTCATGTATGCAAACTGATCTTTCATGCTATGCTAAATAGAGCCGGGATGACAAAGTTGACATTGGACCCTGTAAGGCAAAGATACCATCGACACTAATGATAGAGCTTTGATATCCTCCAATCGCCCTCCAATTAAAACTCAATAGGGCCACTCGATTCCACATTATGCCACTTTTGAAACGCATTTTCAAATGTTAGCTGAGAATAGGGGAAATTAAAATTCAATTGGGAGAAGGTAAGTGCCAATTTTCGTGACATTTAAATTGTTACATTTGGACTTTAGTTATTGGCCCATCTGTCAATGGCCTAATCAATGTGGTCTTCTTCATAATGAACTGTTAATCTTTTTAATTCCATTGCCTAAGGCTGCAAAAATCTATCAGAATGCAATCAGCAGTTTTCCCCCCCTGTTCCTTTCTTGTCCCGGAGCGGATGGAGGGAGAAATATTGTAGGAACCGAGCGTGGTAGGCTGCCCTGGGGTACCGTTGTTGCGTGGAGTGTTAGCGCATGGAGTCTCGCTCAACCAGTGAACCGTCTCTGATCAGGTTCAGCCATGTACAACTCAATTATGCAGCCATTTCATGGCCAGAGGACAACCACTGTCCTAATACAGACACCACCAAAGGGACAGACACAGACCAAGCACTCAGCTGAAGCGGAAGTCTTTATCCTGTCAAACTGTCTTTTTAATCTAAAAAGAATATGAGTGATTTTAAAAGAGAAGTTAAAGAATGACCAAACGTAAAGCGCAGGCACAAGTGTGAGCATTCACACAGAAGCAGATCAGAATAATCCACTTAAAGTCTACTCTCTCGCAGGTGCAGCACACAGTTTAGCGCATCCGTTCAGTTCCAGGTACTCGCTCGCAGTTGGAACAGACTCTCAGGCTTACTGCCTCAGGTTTTGGGTTAAATGATCATTATCGACGCATTTGGAATGACAAGTCCTCTGCCGCAATCTGTGGGGCAAATCCCATTAACATTATGAATCTATCCACTGTACAATACGTGTTAGTGTAATCTGATTAGCAGGGCTTCAACACTGTGACTCACAAAATCCGTGTTGGAGTGTACACATTAAAATGATGATGCACTCCAGGATACAAGTTAAAACCTTTAACAATTAGTTTATGTTAAATGGTGCGCTAAGAGATTGATTTATGGAGAAAAATCACAAATCTAAGTGTGGATCGCTGTATTAACTACACCTGCTTCAGGTTACTCAGAGGCCTCAGATGACATAACAGACGTGAAATAATCTCTCTTTTTCCACAGTAAAAGATAAAACAGATGACAGACACTCTTTCTATTGTATCTGTAGGTATGTGTGTCTTAGTGAGTGATGCCTCCATGCTTACACAATCCTCACTCAGCAGCCAGCGCAGGAATGTTGTCGTTTTGGTGCACGTCTGCGACGCCGGCGTAATTTTTGGGTCACAACGATGAGAGTGTGTTATCGGGTCAGTTGTGATCCAGTCCTGACTAAGCTCCTTGTTAAACTCTCAGTGTGCTGACCATGCAGGGCCCGTGGGGAGTGATCCAAACAGTTTAGACGTGTAAGGGGCCGGGGCTGAGGCCAGGGACTGAGAGCATATCCATCTCTAATCTCCTTACTATCAGATCTGTACCTGATTAATACCCCTCCTTCTGAGAAGTACTCTAATACCTTTTCAGTACAAAATGCACCAGCCTGAGGTCAGGTGGAGTCCACTTCACTTCACCGAAAATAAATGAAGCTTTTTAGCCCATGAATTAGGAATGAAATTCATCTTCTGAATTAACTGATATGACACAAAGCATGCACACACTTGTATGTATGTGTGTGCGAGGTAGACTGTGTGTGTGTGTGTGTGTGTGTGTGTGTGTGTGTGTGTGTGTGTGCGTCAGAGCTGTTGTGATGTCGCACCGTTTCCTGCATGCTGACAGCTCCGTGCCTGTCCCAGTCACGCTGATGAGAAGAAGAGGTTATGGAGGTGCCGCTGAGGGACACATTCATTTAGTGTCTTACCCCTCCATGCCTACAGCACTGTAATGTTATAGAGTTATGGGGGTCAAGCTCAAGATCAAGGAGAATCTGCCTCGGTTGCAAAAAAAGAGCGGCCAAACAATGTGTTCTCTGTCAAAATCAGAGGAAAACTCTTGAAGGAAGCAAAATCTCTGCTGACGTGAGGTGCTGTATCCTTAATTCAACAGCCCCTTATAACCTAACACCTCGTCTATCAGAATGCCTATGGGGCAAGGAAAAAACATGATTATGCCCATCAATAATTCAACGTATGTGTGCTTGTGTGCATTCGCGTGTGCATATACGTGTGTGTCTGCGTGTCATTTGACGTCTTGTTTGATTGGGAAGGGCTCCAACTTTGTTCTAAATCTCCCTTGTGATTACAACATACATTGGCACCGGGTCTGCGTCCTGTTCTCCATTCAACGCAGGGTTTTTGGATGCACTCTATTGATTTGTTTCTTGCAGAGCTATGTCCATTTTGCACGCCCTCCATCCTCTACATACCCGGGGGCTGTACGAGCTACTGTCATTAATTATCATTTGTGCACGCGCATGTTTGTTCGTGCAGAGAGCGTGTGAGACAGGAGACAAGAGGAAAATAAACCTGGCTTTAAAATAAGACTGAGAAGACAGGGTAAAAAGATGAAAAGATAATTTGTTTCATACCTGGGATGTGCTTGGCCCAGCCGATGATGACCACCAGCTCGCGGTCGGCCAGGTCGCACAGCGTGGTGAGAGCCTTGATGTCGCTCTCCGGCATGGTGGGGTCAGGCATGGCATAGATCTTCTCTGGCTCCGCCACCAACAGGTGAGACACTATCTTTGTGACTGAGGATAGAGGAGGAAGGGGGGGAGGGGGGAAGTCAAAGCAAAAGAGAGGTCAAAGGTCATATCACTGCAAAGCTCAGACACAGAGATGCACCGCGCTGACAAACATTGGACATTGGTGAAATTGTATCACACGGCAGACTGGTGGTGTGGCTTGTTTCTTTCTCTTTGTCATTATGCAAACTAATGGATGGAGCTTGAATTTGTGTGAGTGAAATGAAGCCACTGAAAGCTCTCATCCCTACAGAACGCATGCGAGTGGAGCGAAACGTGTGCAAAACTGTGAGTGTCCTCGAGCACTCTGCCGTTGTTTAATATCGTTCATCTGTTCAAAGACTTATCACATTTCAGCTCTGACCAGAACAACACCTGACCTATATTTCTGACCAATGAACTCTCAGCTGTCCAAATATGGGAGAGACAGCTTTACCAGTTTTACCTGCTTGTTGGCCTGGCAGAGGAGGGGCGGCGAAGGAGGACAACGGGTTAGTGACGGGGGAGTACTCACGAGGCTTTTTGGTGGGAGGGGGGAGCGTCAAGCCCAGGTACGGGTTGTTTTCTGAGTCCAACCTCCGCTTGTACTTCTGTCTGCCCCCTCGGACGCGGTCCAGACGCACCCCTGGGTTACAAACGACAGGAGGGACATGAGATGAGGAGTGTATTTTTTCCGAACTAGATTTTAAGGGATATCAAATACATGAGAATCAACTAGGTCAAAAAAAAAAAAAAAAAAACAGCTGTAGAGATTCACAAAGGAACTCCTCCATCTATTAGATTAGAACCAAAATGTGGCACAGTGATCAGAAATTACGCCCTAACATATTAGATGATGTGTAAAAGCAGTGCTGGTGTCTATCTGCAGAGTGGCATAAGTGTGTGTGTTTGTGTGTGTGAGCATGCACTCCTGTGTAGATGTGTGTGTGTGGATGTGTCAGAGGCACGGCTGCCTTCCCATATGTGGTCCATGCCTGGCTGGTCTACTGTGACACAGCTGAGCCCAGAGCAGGTCTAAACATATGAATATTTAACGCAGGGTCAATGATCTCACAGACTGGCCCTCTAATTATTTAGCTTTTGGGGTGAGGCAGACTGCATACTAATTAGCTGCAAGCTTCATGCCTCTTTGCTTGTGTGTGTGTGGGTGTGTGTGTGTGTGTGTGGCTCAGGTGTGTGCTCTTCGGTATCCAGAAAAAGACACTTAACCAACCTACAAGCAATGACATAGTCCCACATACACTGTACAAAACATCCGCTGTCATACTGCAGATAGGTATTGCTTTCCCATAAAAGACCCTTATTTCACCCCTCTTTCACCGGAGTCGCACTGAGGCCTTATCACCCCCAGCCACAGCGAGGGGGCCAGGTTGCACACTGATACTGTAAATGTCAAGCCCGCCTCATCATAACATAAGTTATTTATTATCTCATTATTTGATAAGAATGTTTCCATTTGGATGTCTTTTCTATTCTATTAATTTTGAACATAGTTAAAATATTTCATCTATGCTGTTCTATTTATTTGATACCACCGGGCAGGTACTTGGTTATTTAATGCAATTGTATGCAAACATTTATATCCCGCATCCCCATATTTGGCCCTGTGTGTCACTGTTACCGTGCAGCCTAAATATTTCTGATATCTTAATCCTGTCAAGAGGGAGAATCCCTTCAATTTACCTTGTATGCATAATGTAACCCCCCCTCCCCAAACAAATTTAATACTAAAGGGCGGATGAGAGAAGGCTCAGTGAAATGCTTGCGGTAGAGGAGGAGTTAATTTGTCAGCCGGCCGCGTCCTCTGAGCGAACAACACCCACAGCCAGAGCACTTCCTTGATGATTTCATCACTTTATAACAGGGAGGACGGTGTCAAACCTGGGCATTGTGTGGCCACTGCAAATGAGCCTAATACAATTTGCCCATCAGCGAGTGCTCTTGGAGGGGATGAGTTTGGATGTGTCCCATGCATGGTGATTGGAGGTCGCTCGGTGAACGGTGAGGAGGCGGCGGGGGGGGGGGGGGGGGGTCAGATGATGTAAGATAGAGGCCTTCATTTAACAAAGAGGAATCCAACAGTGGATTTATGCAAAATATCGTCTTGATTTTCTGCACTTATCTTACATGGCCAAAGCCCCTCCCCCTCAAAGTGTACAGAGGAGGGGTCCAGTAAACTGTATCATCATGTAACTGTAGAATAGAGATTTCTTCTACTTATATAAATGATTTGATTCCCTAGAAACACAAATCTGATTAGGATTGTCTTTCAATTTCCTGACACTGACAACCCACTAACCTAATTACCCCCAATTCCCAACAGAGCCTCATCCTTCCCAGCAAGCACCGGGGAATCATCCGATGGCAACTACCTGTACTTTACACACACGCACACACACACACACATACACACACACACCATGACAATTTCATTTTTATGTGCAACATATAAAGAAAGAGTTTTTTTCTATGAAGGTGTCTTGAGAATAGTTTTCAGACACCATCCACTTGCTGCTCGGGATGAAGTGCTTAAAAACTTTCTCCCCGTTCAGCTCAGACGGTACGGCTGCGACTGTAGGGATGGAAAATTCCTCTCATTGTCACCCGTGATGTCACCCCTTTCTACGGTTTCTTCCGGCTCTCCCAATGAGCTCGGCCGCTGCCAGGTGGCTGCGTTTCCGCTCTCCGTGATCCTCTCTGCCGGTTGAGTCATGTGGCTGTGTCAGCCAGCATAAAGCCAGCGATGAAGGTAGATGGGTGCCTCTTTTAATTAGAACAGTCCTGACCATAATTAACAGATGCTGACAGGAATTAAAGCTTGGCACTAACCTGTCTCATTTTACTGTCCAACAGGGCCAGATACAGGCAGAGAGGAAGAGAGAGTGATTAAGAGCAGCTAGACGGATTCGTTCACTCATGCTGTCGGGCACTATGGCCAAGACTTCATAGGGGCCTTTGTGAGTTCATATGTCCCTTTGGTGGCACCCGAAGCTTTAAGTGGTCTGACTCTGATCGGTCTGTTGTGCTCCCTCCAAAGTAAACAGTAGGTGTGTTATAACTGTGTGAAGAGAGCCGAGCACCACCTCATCCAAAGTCATCTCACTGTTTTATTGCCCACTACACAGTGCAGCAAGGGTAGCAGTGGGTGAGCTCGGGTATCATCTCTTCAAAGCGGGGTGCAGGGGGAGAGGGCTTTTGGCCAAGGCGGCTGGCATTTGTGCACGGATTAGCGCAGGCCTCAGGGTGGGGGCTGGGGCCAGCTGACCTAGGGCTCTTCTTTCTCTCCAAAAACAATAATAATCCCCTTCAGAGCACACTCCTACAAAAGGGCCTGTCTTCACTCACTTTGTGTAGCCGGCCATGGTAGGGGCCCTTATTTTGAGTCTCTCACCTGTTCTGGGTGTCTCTCCCTGGGGAAAGTGTCAGGATGTCTGGGATGGTTGGCAATGCCAAGGGGGGCTTAGGCGGACCCTATTTTAGCTGGGAAAATCAGAAGGCCACATGGCAAGGCATGGTGAACCTTGCCTTTCAAGGAAGCCGCCCTGCTAAACTGCCGTCAGCACTATTTCAAAGCGCCCCTGTTGCCAGCTTTGCATACTTGTAAGTGTGTTGCAGCATTTTTAATCGCGAGTGGTGATGAGCGAGGGTAGCGGAAAAATTGTCACGCATTGCCCCCCCTCCTCATCTGCTGACCCCAGGAGCTGACACTCTGGTCACATAGTCCATTTTCAGGTTAGCTACAATGTCCCTTGTGAGCTGACATTCCTACTTGTACGGCTAATTGAAAAGAATAAATGGTACTAAAACTACACTTTAGATCGCTCTGAAGTACAGTAAAAACATTTTAAGTGTGGTTTGCCTCAGTAAAAGCTTCTTTATTTCTCCTGCCATCACTACATCTCAGGACTTACTAGTACAATCGTCCTGCAACACACGTGGTCATTTGCATGTCTAGGATTTCAGGGACCGTACATGTGAGTGGCGTGTGGTTTGTGTGTATGTTCTGTATGTGACTATGATGGGGCTATTGTGGGATGTGGTTGTTCTTTGCATGCCAGTGTGCTGAACAATGAGAGGTGTATTGTATATCAGCGCAGACACACGTTGCTGCTTCGTGCAGCCAACGCTTATGACCGTCACACTGTCCTCTTACTGCAAGACAGGTTACTTTCCACCTTAACACATGGCACCGTTACACAGTGAGGACAGTGGAAAAAGACAAAAGCTATTGTCTTTGGTCAACGCTGCTGATGTGCAGATAAAAACATACATAGCTTCACAGAAATAAAGCTTTTTTTTTGCACTGGCGCGTGCATGGAAGAGGAATCTGTGTCTCAGCGAGCGAGGGAGAGAGGAAGACTGTGCAGAGAGCAACTGCCACTGAATGATGTCAATGTAATCTCTCAATAGTATCTTGTCTTCTCTCCTGCTCTAAGCTCTGATCCGTTTCCATTGATCAGAGGAAAAACCTGTTGCCCCTGACATTTGATTCTTCTATTGATCACTTCCTCCTTTATACAGTCAAGGGAAAGTACAGCGACTCAACATGGGGTTTAGGCAGGTCTCCTGTAATCAGACTGCTGATCTTCAAAGACCGTTTTCCTTACGCCTCTTACCACACTTTGAGATACGAAGGGTCTGATTGTAGCTTTTGTGCTACGAATTTTACTATTGAGAGTATAAATACTGTATCTACCCTGAATTTCCTCAGAAGATGTCCAATAGTGTTATTCTTACAGACGCAATGATAGTTTTAATCTTCTGTTTCATTGGGGGGCAGCACTGTACTTTGTAGGAGCTGTAAAGTTATAATTAGGTGATTTTCCATTGAGACACAATGTGACCTTTCTGCAGTAATGAAAGTAAGTGGCAACCTCAGTCACATGAGCAGTGGCCATCTCCACACCCCGGGCCTGAGTGTGGCGTTGAGCCGACGGCTTCATAGAGCTTACAGTGGACACAGACCATGTGCTTCTCTTTCCATTTGGTCTTGGTGACACTTTAAAGTGCTGGGCGCAAAACGCACCTCGTGTCTCTCTGTTAATCAGGATGAAGGTGTTTAAAAGTCTTTATTGTGACAGATATCAGTTATTCGGGACAATAGCTGCAGTATGGCGATGACAGCCGCTATGTAAAGGAGGAGGGTCATTCTTATTCTGGGAATGTGCTGAATACACAGAAATGTGCATTAGAATCTCGGGCTTAGTCGAAGTCTGCATATTTGAGTTTTACACTCTTTTTACTCTGACCTGACACTGGTCATTCATTTATAGCCACGGCTACATATTTTTGTAGTCTCTTATTCTCCAAGATGATATATTGGCATAAATTTTTCATCAGATAGTAATGCGATTACTCTGTCTTTCTGGCACTGAGGCTTTATCTGGCTGCAAGCAGTTCAGGGGATTCTGTTACTGTGTGGGGATCCATACAGGCTGTGACTCTGGCTTCAGGTGGCAACTGGATATATACAGTATGGATCCATAAATCCCACTCTCCAATGAATAATGGGAGGAATAATGGTGGGATATATATTTATACTGAGCAGCGTTTGACAGAGAACTTAAAAGTGGAAGTTTTTACAGAATTTCATTTATCAAAGCTCCTATCTAGCAGAGCATTTATACCGCTGTATAACCAAAAGGGACTTTGCACAACACAAGTGCTACCTGACCCATACTCATCAGCACTTGAGGAAAACACGTTTCCTCATAGAGTCCCTGAGCTACTCCCAGAGGAGGCTTGAATAAATATAACACCGCCTCTTCACCCCCAAGCCACATATCTTTCATTATTCATTTAATCTGGCCTTTTTCGAGCACCCAACAAGTGAGTAAGAGAGAGGCAGGTGACAACTCATCCACTAATGCACTGGGGTAAGGGAGAAGGGATAGGTGTCTCCCCCGGAAGAGCAGCCAAGCCTCGGGGTCTCAGGGGACTCAGTCAGTGGCGATGTGGGGAGGGGGGGAGAAACTCGGCCAGACAAATCCATCGGAAGCATGTTTAATTGTCACTGAATTCCCTGCTGGCATGACTTTATAAAACCATCCACAGGAAGAGAGCTGAGATGTTCGGAAAACATTTAGTGGATCAATATGCCTGGGAGAGCTGAGACTGTGCCGAGTGTGTGCTCAGGGACCCGGCCTGAGCCTTTCCAGGCGGAATACTGTTACATTTCTATTACTCAGACAGCAGAATCAACGTATTCAGCATATTTCTGTCCCCAGCTCAACTGCACATTATTTACTGCTGTGTAGCTAGGAGGGGGGGTGGGGGGTGGGGGGCTGGGAACTCTTGTCTAGGCCAGCCACTTGTACTGTATACATCTCTCGCTCCGGGCTGGTAGATGAAAAATAGCGTGGGACTCATTGCTAAAGCAGTGTGAGACTTAACAAAACAACTCACGAGAACTGGCGTGTGATGCTGTTATATCCCACTGACAGCTCCTGTGGCAGATCAGTGCTGCTTTCTTTATTTGCACGAATGTTACTTGAAAGTTACGAACCAAAATGCGTACAGTATGTGTATGTGCTGGTGCAAGAATAATAAAAAATGTTCTTACTCTTCTTACCTTCTTTGAGCATCCCCACTTTGAGGCATTTCATGAAGCGACAAGCCTGACATGATTTGCGTCTCCGTTTTGTGATCTCACACTCATTTGTGGCAGGACAGCTGTATTCTATGTTACCTGAGGAGAAGCAGAATAAGACCAGGGTTATCCAACACAAAATTCTAACTACATTACACTTTAAAACAAAATGCTGGTGCATATTCACATATTGGGTAGAATATGAGGTGCAGACATGTTAGCAGGGACTTCACAGTAAATTGGGTGCTGCCTCTCATGTGTTGTGTGCTTTCTGTGCTATCAGACGTCTATAATAAATCATATTTTGCCATCCAGGCATGGGCACTTGTTAATCACATGATTCCTATAGAATCCATTTCTGTGGCGTGCAGGTGGTTCAGGTGTTCCCCAAGGAGTACAGAACCTTCCAGCACTGAGGGCCAGGGCAGGAGGAGAAGCTGGGGTAAGAGGTAAAGGGTGGAGGGTGGAGGTAAAGCTACAATGGTCCTTGAGGACCCATCAGTAGACGCCACCCTGGTCCAACACTAAATTGGCCTCATTAATTCTGCACGTGTCCCCTCCGGGCCCTGGGCGAGGGCCGTGTCCCCCTGCGCTCAGAGGGGCCTGCCACTGACTCAATAGCAGGCTAGAGAGTCAGACATGCTGCCCCTGACCACTTTACATAATACTCCCGCAGACCCAAACCTGTTGTTACCACTGTTGCCATTGTTGACTATTTACATAGCGCACAGGCAAGAGGCCTTATGCATTATTCAACTGCAGCGTCTGATTCCAGGACAGAGCAATGAAAAAGAGTTTCATTGCTGCACAATAAAAGAGCTGGTTGTGCTCTACTCTAGCATTAGCAAAAGAAAGGGCAGGATATATGAGGCAGTTCCTCCGCTTCTGTCTGATTCCCTACATTTTACTGTATTCAGGGCTTTTCAATAAAGGGTTTCAAGATAATGGTCACCTCAGCCTAGGAGTTTGAATCATCCTCGTTTTGAAGCTTTCAGCTTTAAAGATTTTGACATTGCTATTTTTCTAAAACTTTTCTTTTAACCTGGGGTTTATGCCTTTGTCGGCGTAGTGAAATAAATTGTTGAGTGGTAAAATCGAATTTAATCATTAGAATTACCTCAATATCTTTGCCCCATCCGCTAAAATACATGCAAGTGAACAATATGTCAGCAAATATGCTTTCTGTTGAAAGAATCCCTTTAAGAGATGAAGCGTTTTTACTGGCAGACAGAAATCCACACAGACACATTAGGATTGCATCCCAGCACCCTGTGGCTGCTCCACAGCTCTGACCCTCACTCCACGTTTCTGTACAGAGAAACAGAAAGCTGTGTAATATTCAACTGGCGTTCCTCCACTAGCCCTCTTACATCCTTTGACAACTTATGCAATTATGTTAACATTATTGGACAGATCAAGTGGAGGGTCCCAAGATGTTATAAATAATTAGAAATTCCTCCTTATATCTGGGTTAGAAATCATTATGCTAATTCTCCTCATCTCTTTGGGATTGGGGTAAATAAAGGTGTGAGGGAAGCGGCTGATGAGCTCTGATTGTCTTTCCTCCGTCTGTTTTCTCTGTTGTCATAGCAGAACCAGACCATAATAATCCTATCCATTTCCCATACGCTGGGAGGAGGCAATCAGTGCCACCCTGCGCTGGAATCAATTCATGGAGGTCTTTCTGGTTTGCATTCCTGTTATACACTAACCAATCAGCAAATTGGGAGGGAAAGCACTAAATACAGAAAAGCATGGGCTTTGATTGAACGCCTGATCAAATCTTCTCACTTCGTTCGCTTGTGCGTGCTCTGCTGCAGGTTCGTTTGCACGGCCCCACCCGTCCCAGTTGACCCCGTGTGTCCCTGAGGACACTCTGTTTATGGGGGTTTGTTTCTCTCGTCCTCCCCTCCCTTCCCCTCCTAAGGGGTGCCTGGGACACGTGCACAAAGCACACCTGGTGGCTAACTAAGACACTTAGCCCTTTGATATCACACACTCCAGAAACAAAAACAAACATACGCTGACACACTGCTGCGTCCACCTGTCCTGTCAAGCCCTCTGTGCGTCTGATGTGCTGTCAAAGGGGGCTTCCCATAGTTCAATGCAGGGAGAGGGGTGGATTAACTAATTTTTCATCTCCACATTTGGTTTATATTTAGGAGAGGGGGGTATGTCAGTATCAGTATACGTACAGTGCAGCAGGTCACACTTCAAAACATCCCTAACTCCACCTAACTGATGTAGAAAAATATCCAAGAAATGTTAACATTAAAGGCAAAATCCATGATCCAAATGGAACCACCACCAAAAATGATTGATTTTAGGTTTTTTTAAAACACATACACAAACGAGAAAACAGCTAAATTTAAGTAATTTTAACATTTTCTATTGACTTGATTTATACTCTATGCAAAATATACCTGGAATTTGTGTGGTTAATCAGATTAGATTAAAGTTTTGAATGTATCCGTGACATAAAAGCATAATTACACATGTAGATGTTTATGCATTCCTCTTTTTATCTTGAAAATGTTAGGCATTTGAACTATAGGATACTCCTGTTATCTTTATATCTATGACGTCTTTCTTGTCTTTATGTGCATGAATGACATTGTTTGGAGCTGTTAGCTTGTCTCTGCCTTGATGTAAATGAACTGTCTGGCATAAAATAAACTGAAATTAACTGGATTTAACTGACTTCGTGACAAGATAAGTGGGTATAAGAAAACAGAGTGGTTTAACTGAGCCTGAACAGCAGTCAAACAAACTGCCACATAAGCACTGATTTAAATAGGAATTTCTGGTTACAGTAGAGAAAATCATTGACTTAAAAGAGGCACACTTACTAAACGTTTTAAGTAACCTTGTCGTTCAGAGATGATGCCTGGAAATCCTGGCTGCTGCAGTAACAGTATGACCAGTTTCACTTTGAGAAATGAAGCATACTGGCGGGAACCCCTTTAACCCGAGGGCCATGCTCGGGTTTATCTGTCTTTGGAGAGGTTATGGTATGGTTACCAATAACATTACAGAGTGAAGGGAGAAGAAAAAGATTTCCCTCCTTCTTCTCTTGATAAGTATCTGTCTCAATCTATTTTATGGCTTTTCAGGACCCATGCCAGGGCACAGAGGGGAAAGTCAGGTCTTGTAAGTAAATTACAGTAAAATGGCAGGTATTTCTCATCAAAATCTAAACTGACTTTTACAGGCTTACTGTCAAGGTCTATTACTTCATATAAAAGAGGGCCACTGAGTTCAGTTGGTTTTCAAGCAATTTTACACTTGGGTTCAAAATGGGAAGAAAACACGGTTCAATAAGAGATTTATGTTTTTGATTGGTGGGGCACGTGAGGTGCAGGAATGGGGGGATGATTAGGAGGCAATGAGAACAGGGGTATTTCTGGGATGGATGGAGATCCAGGTTGACATTAATTTGGGCCTGGCCTTGACTAATGTAACTATCTCCACGTAGGAGTTCAAGGGGCTTCTCAGTGGATGAATAGGTGACAGAAGATGGATTTTCCATCCGCGTTTGTTGAAAAGGTAAGGGCATCAGCTGAGGAACGGGAGGGCCAGAGCGGGAAGTGAACCAAAGAAAGCGCCTTTCTCAGTGAGCAAATATCTACATTTGTACACAAAGTCAAAATATCTTCAATTTAAGTACATTTAAGGGTTATATATTAATATGTTTGAAAACAAGTACAAATTTCCTATCAAGAAATAGCGGCTGTGTCGCAAAAAAAAAAAATAAAAATACACAAGGTGAGCACAAGGTGATAAAGAAACTGTCATGTACATGGTTAACATTAACTTAGCATGTTGTTTGCCCTAAGTGCTATAGAACAATGTGATAAAGGGCTGGAAAAGACAGCTCCTTTGTTTTCCTCTCATTAGAGAGGGCCGTCTCACACTCCACCCTTGACTGCCTCATTATTCCTTTAATTAATCAGTTCTCATCAACGGCACCCTCTCATTCTTTCAAGGGCTCTACATCCCGCTATTTACTGCCTCCATTTTCCTCCAGCCATCCTGCATGCCTTTCTTTTATCATTTCAGAAGGATTTCACCTCCCCCAAAAAATGTCCCTGCGTCCTCCTGCCTTCTCTGCCTGGGACCCCTGTCTGATTATTATGCCATTAAGCCTCTCCTCCTCTCCTCTGAAAGAGCAGCAGGGTCCCTCTCCAATCTAAAGAAGTCCTGGGTTTTTTTCCCCTCCTTTCCCTGAAATTACCCGGCGACGCGTGCCTGAGTTTCTAATTGGCATGCCCGTCCCTGGAGACGGCCCCCTCCCTTCTTCCTAATGAAAAGCCTCGGCCTTAATTACACTTTCCAAACGCTGATTGTTATTGACAAAACTCCTGTGGCTCGGACAAACGACGGCAGATTAGCTCCATTACAGGCAGCCTTCCAAGAAGAGAAAGAGAGGGATTTCAAATCGACAATACAAAGTGAGGGGTGGAAAAAGAGGGGCTTTCAATTTTTTTCCATGTACCTTTCTCTTAATTGTTTGGGCCATTGCTCCACTTAAGACGTCTCTTTCTTCCCCGATGCCTACTTTTCTGTTCCATTGTGTTGCCGTCAGTGTACTTTTAGTCAGGGGACAAAAGCCCAGTTATGTTACTTGAGAGAAAATGTTCATCTTTTGTCAATAGACAGGATTGCTGATGGCAGCATGGGTAAACAGGAGGATTTGGCCTAATGCTTTTGTTTGCCTGCAAAAGGTACATAGACTGTCTAAAGCTGATAGGGCTGTAAGGTCCAAAATCAACACCTATCATCCAGACAGACGGCCTGCTCGCCACATAAAGCCTGCAATCAGTAGCTGATGAAAACGTATTGAAAGCAGTGGATAAAAGATGTCAGACTCATTTAGTTTAAGTATCAAATTCCTAGTTTTCTGCAACTCTTACTCATCTCATTTCACCGTACTCCAACCATTTGGCTCGTTTTACCTATTTTGTTGAGTTTTTCCACCGCATGTATTGCACTACTAAGCCGGCAGAGCTTAGATCTGCGCAGCTGTGCTTGTTGTGCAGATTCTTTTTTTTTCCAGGCTCAACAATATCTCCGTCTTCCTGATTAATCTGGAGCAGAGCGCACAGTTTCACAGTGGGGGGCCTTTCATTGCCTCTCTAATGAGAAGCTGTGATACATCATGCCTTGCAGATAGCCAATCGCACCCTAGTCCCCAGGTACGCGTGTGCACACACACACACACAAAACAGGGCAGGAAAAATAAAGCACGCTCTCTGAGCCCCCCAAGGCATCTGGGCAAACAGCCCCTCCACTCCACCAAATCTGACCTCTGAGTGATGATGTCATGTCCAGCACACACCACCAACCATGACACATGATGTAGTCATACCTACACTACTGATCTGTCCCAGGTGGAAATATTCTTCTAGTTTGCATTTTTGAAAACCCCCAACATTTTTAAAATGCACATTTATTTGATAATCAGTAAATAAGTCTGCATGTTTTTTTTTTTTTTACGCAGGTTGCTGGTCTCAGGAGGTAGATAAAACATCTTCCACACTCCAGTGATTTTTTTTTACATAGTAAATCGTTTGGACTGCGGATGATTCAGTGTTGTTGTGAGGCCAAAGGTATCTTGTATGGGGGGTGTTTTTATGTCTGGTGATGCGGCGTCATGGGATGAAATAACTTGTGTCGGGTGATTGTCAGGGGGGAGGTGAGAGGAGAAAAATACCTTGTATTGTCCTTTTAAAAAAGGCTTTGCACGCCTCACAAGAGGCCACCCCATAGTGATACCCCGAGGCTATATCTCCACAGACCAGGCACAGCCTCTTGGGGAGGGAGTTCAACATGTATTCGCACTTTATGGACGAGTCCTCCATGATGGTGCTGGAGCAGTCGTCATAGCGCTTGCGGCAGGTGCCGGCACCGAGCCCGCTGGGGGTGAACATAGGTGGAGAGTCCAGGCCGTTGGAGTGGCTGTTCATGGCGCTGACATAGCCACCACTGGCGTCTGAGTTGCCACTGGGGCTGTGGTGGCTGACCGTGTCGATGACCGAGGAGGGACTGGATGGCTCCGTCTTGATGTAGGACCCACAACTGGAAGGTAGGTGCCGGTCATCAGCGGCCATTCTATTCAGCAGCCTGGGGAGAGGGTTGGTGGGACAGGGAGGAGGAGGAGAAGAGGTAGATGATTAGCAGAGGTCTTCAGAGAGTAGAAATGAATTTCATCACCAGTGGAGTGACATAAACGTCTAAACAGCAAAATACTCAATTAAATACAAAATTATATGTTTCCAGATTGAATAAAATACAGCTTTTGTTGGACACAGTTTAACTGCTCTTCTGCAGATGATGAACATTAAGTGAAAAAAAAAAACATGTTTCTGAACATAAACATGCAATTTCTATATATGGAACAGGAGGCAGCAAAGATGGGACACATTGAGGGGGTCTCATGTGGTCACTGTGCTTTTGGTAAGGCATCTGTTGACTACATTTTTATAGAGTCCCACCCTCACACCCTCTGAGCTGCTATTGGCCGGGGGCTTCACACCCACTGCCCAAAGATTGATGCCCACAAACGTCCTGAACACAGCAAAATAAAAAACACAGGCAGAGGGCAGAGACCACCGCGCGGTTCTAGTGGGTCATAAGTAACGATTGAGAGGGATTTCTGTATTGTTTGAGTTGACTCATTGTTTTTTGGGAAAATCCTCGTGCGTTTAAGTCTTTCCAATTGCCTGTTCTCTCTAGCACCATGTTTCCTAACCTTCCCTACAAACCAGTGAACCAGAGGGAGGATCTTAAGTGCTTCATTAGCCACACACCACGGCAGCTGAGAAAGCGCTTCGGCGTACAAATACACACAACTGCAACACGCACGTCCACACAGGGGTGCACACGTGTCCACGCAGCACGCACACACAACAGAGAGAGAGAGAGAGAGAGAGAGAGAGAGAGAGAGAGAGAGAGAGAGAGAGAGACAGCACTCAAATAACTGAACTGAACACACAGGCGCACACACACACACACAAACAGAGCACATCGAGTCGGGAGCATCTCCATAGTTTAGAGCGCAGAGTGGACCTTGGCTTGTCTCCTTGAGTCAGCAGTCAACCAAAGGAAACATGATGGCAAGATATTGACTTTTTCACTGTCTGCCTAATAACTGTATCTTGGAGTACATGCAACACGATGCTGTAACGTGTGCCGACTGAAGTGCAGCCTTTCGGCTGTGGCCACAAAATACACTCTGAAGCCTTCCTTGCTGATATAAATCTATTTCAGTCCCGCTCTATAACCTTTAACTTGAAATTGCACTGAGAGAACAACGGGGGAGAAAACGTAGCCTGGAAACGGTCGAATCATTTTTTGGTCTGTAAAATGGAGTAAACGAAAGCGGGAGAGGAGATGGATAACTCAGTGTATTGGGGATGCAGTGTAGACATAGTGACCTCTCAGGGTCAAGGCGAGGTCACACACTTACATACACACACACCCCTTTGCATTAGGTACCACGGAAGGGGTGAAAGGTCACCTGCACTTGCCTGCATTAACAAAATTGAGCCTTGCATGGCTTATGCAAATGCAGACACCGGGCTCCTTGTGAGTGGCAGCTAGACAGACCAAGTTGTGCCTTAGCACATTAGTTCCATTAGCATATTGCCAACTAATGGTAATGTTTACATATTTGACATGTCAGTTTACCATCAGCATGGAGAGCATTCCCTACTGGGCTCTATCTGCCTGATTGGACAACTGCTGTCTGTCTCAGAGTGCTTCAGAGGAAACAGGAAATGAGAGGCCTCCGCCGTGTCCCCTACCGGTCGGCCGGACCGCCTCCTGCTCTCTGAGGCTGATTTAATTGTGAGGGTGGGTGACGGAGGGGTTCAGGCCCAGGGGTCAGTGGGTCAACCTTATTTTCTCACCCTGGCTTCCAGGGCCCGTGGAGATGGGGGTCAGCGTGTCAAATTAAATCTCATTCCCAGGTTTCCCTCCCTGCTGTCATGTATATTCATCGGAGCTCCAGGTGCCTACCACTTCTGGAAATTCACAAAAAGGTTAACTGCTAAAATAAATAATAAAAAATGCCCCCTGTTAAAACCGTTGACCTTGTGGAATAAGCCCTTTGCCTGAGCACTCCTGGAATCCTTGCAATATAAAGCCTTCGCAATATAAAGCTGATACACAACTACCACTGCGCTTGAGAAAATACCGTCCAATTTACTGTATTTCTCCAGCCGACTTTTAATTCAAATAATGCAAAAAATACATTTCATATAACTGATGCTAGGCTTTGGGATGGTTATTCAGATTTGCTGTTTTAAAAATGATCCACTTGTACTCTTAAATGTCCTTGCAGACAGAAATTGAAAAAGTGAATCCACTTCCTGCCTTTCTGAAATAGAACTTGCCGCTCTTGATAATGAATGCAGATTGCATCCCCATAAATTAACGCACGGCTCTGTGTTCATCTGCTTTATGTTCTCTGTTTCAGATGGATATGTGCACCTGTGTGCTAGGGCACCTGCACTTGGCTTATTAAAGGCTATATATTAAAACGCAGGAGCACAAGATGGCTCCATTTAGCTTTTATTTCACAAATTCAGAGTAAGCTTAACCCCGGTTCAAAGGCCATCTTCAGGGTGACACTTAGCATAATTGCATAAGTGTCTTAACTGTTTCCCCTCCAGCTCAATGTGGTCATTTATAATAAATGTGCTGGCTAGAATCCCCTTAACTCATTCTGCTATGACACATTATACCACTGCTATGCTTATGTTTTTACCAAGCCTGCATATATTGATTAATGATACTGAGGGAATACTAACCACTTGAACCTGGCGTATTAATCAAACAGTCTAAAATATTTCTATAAATATTAGTAATCTCTAATGGGACAGGTCCAATTTAAATCTATAAATACCATTGTATGGAAAAATGAATTATGAACATTAAATAGTTTGACAGCGGCAATAGTTGTAATAAATAATTCAGCATGTGGGGCAGGTGCTAATTAGCTTGTGTGCTACACAGACAGAGCAGACAGGAAAGGGTCTGCTGAACTATAAAATCCATAGTTCTGTCTTCCTTCCTTCCTCAAGGTAAGAGCATTTCAAATTCTGCTGCCTGGCTGCCCAAAGGAACTGCGCTCGTCTAAGATACAGTATCTCTCTCCCTCTCTCTTTTTCTCTCTCTGTTCCTCCTCCTTTTGTTCCCTTTGTACCGATCAAAATTCATGCTGAGTAGTGGGTTATGGGCCCGCAAACGCACACTGCGCAGTTTGGTTTTAATCTGATTCCACCTGGCCCCCCTAACAGCATTTCAGATCCCTAATATCATTCCACTGGTGCTGCTGTGACCAGGATTAGCCGGCCTAATGATCTGGCAGGTCGTCTCACACTCGCTGTTCCTCGACTTCCGAGAGGGGAACCGAGGAGCGCACGTCCTCTCACTTCCCTCGGCCGCAAGCGAAACTCTGAGCATTGGATGACACTGTCGTAAGAACGCGCTACATTCGGGATCTAATTGAGCCAATTTGTAAGTATCCCTGCTGAGAGCTTCCTGCTCACTTCAGGAGGATACTGACATCCTCCACCGTTCTCCGGGTGACTACGGCTCTCTTCCTGTTTCATGTGTAAATCACAAGCACGCAATACGAACGTGTGCTGGGGGCTCAGCTCAAACAGTGAGTAAATTCTTGATGTCCTTTTCGCTCTCAAGGCCACCAGATGCCAAAAACACAATTTTAGAACATTTGCTAACCTCATCCCAGTGTGTCACATCCTTGCTACCTGATCAGACTGGGTAAGTGGAGGGGAAGGGGTGGGTGGAGGAGGTGGGGGCTGACATCTGCAGGCAGGGTGATGGTGATATCAGATGCCCCAGTAGGGGCAGATCTGTCTGGAGGGCCCCAGGCGATGTGGCCTGATAAGCCATTGGCCCCAGAGTCAGCGCTGGTAGGACGAACTCAATTAGCTCCTGACAGACCTCCTCTCAGCCCGGCTCAGCCTCCCCGCCACAGCCAGAACCCACTGGCAGCTGCCACGCTGACCTCTCCTCCAGGGGCCACTGCCACCTCTTACCGCTCCAACACTCAGCCAGGGATTCGTTTTTGGGAGAGCGGACACCACGCTGAAAAGCTGCACAGCCCAGCTAAAGTCACAGAAATACATGCAGTGGTAGCGCGTGTCCCACCAAGGGTGCTCGGTGTGTGTTCTCACAAGGGAAAATGCAAATGAAAAAGGACTGGGGCTCAGGGAGGGGTTGGGCGGGCCCTTGGGAGAAAGGAGGGGAGATTCCAAAACACACTTAGTTGAAATATGGAGGACGCCTTTCCATCTAACTGCTTCCAAGTTAACGACCATCAGGGGAATAAGAGGCCAAAAGACTCTTGGGGCGATGAGCGTGTGTGCCTGTTTGTGTGTGTCTTACGTGCTCATAGGTCTGAGTGTGTGTTTGGGTTGCAGACAGAATATGAAAGATAGAAACATGCCAGGGTGTGTGTGTGTGTGGGGGGGGGGGGTTGACGGCTGTGGTTTGGTTGGAGGCAAGCCCGGCACTCCATAGGGACCCATTCTAATCTATGAGGGAGAGGCCCCTAATTTTGGAGTTTCTCATTCATTAGTCCAGCTCTGGCAGCGAGAGGAGAGAGTGGAGGGGGTGGACCTGAAGGTAGGGGAGGGGCCTCTTTATTAACGGATGTGCCAGACACTCAGGAGAAGCTGACAGAGATTTATGATGCACAGATCTGTGGAGGCAAACAAAAGGGAAGTCGAGGAGACAGAAAGAAACAGGAAAAGACAAAGTAAGCGATACATGAGGGGAAGGGAGAGAAGAGACAGAGAGTGTTTATCGTACCAATGGAGAGTGAGGGCCCCAGATCAATAGTCCGTGGGCTAGGGGCTCGTGCAGGGTTACCACTGGGGGGGACCGTGCTGCTCTGCGGCCTGGGCAATTAAGTTTTTCAGTCTCCAGCAGAGGATTATATTTAGCTGCTCCACAGCGATGTCACTGTAGTCTTTATAAAGCCATGAGCTCACTCCACTACGACAACATGATGCTCCAGCGGCACCACAAGATAGCGCTGGCCAAGAAGCAGATCACATCTATTGATCCCCCCCTCGTGCCTCTTCCTGTTCCAGAGATGCTGCTGGCAGGAAAGAGGGGGCCTCTTGTGATACAGGCGCTGCTGTTTGTCTGACGTAAACTGTCTGGGCCGCACTGGGCAGATCTAGTTCTTATAAGAGGCTGAGTTCAGGATGTTGAGAGAGGCAAATGGCTAATGATGGAGCTACTGTCAGGGGGTGGGGGGTGGGGAGAGCCGTCGGCCGTCTAAACTTCCCACTGTGGAGAGCAAAGAGTTAACAACCGCCTGTGCGGACGCAGCGGGGAAGCTCCCTGCAGAATTGGACAGCTCATCATACTGTATGTAAAAAAGAAGTTCAGTGATAAGTTCCAGCCTGCTGCGCCGTACATTTGGGATCAAATTTCTAATTCTGCCTTTTCATTAGAAAAGATTAGTTTCCATTACACCCATTATGTGGCATGGCCATGGTATAATTTAACAACATCAATTTACAATGGCTCATGATAACTAGAAAAAGTAATTATAGTCCACTACTGGCAAAAATCACCCTTAAAAACAGTGTGTGAGCGGCAGCGTTTCGCATGTTAGAAGTCTCCTCCAAAGACACAAGAAGACTGGTGTGGTTCACGACATCAGACACAACCTGCTGCTGTGTGATACGTTACTGATACGCTGGCACCAATATCAATATCACTGAGGCACAGGTGACATGTTTGAACTCTGACCTGTTCTGCTTTATGACAGCTCGGCTCTGTTCAACATGTGAACGCGTTACTAAAAAGACACACTTCTTACAAATCACCTCATCTTTTTCAGCTAAAAATACGTGAAAATAAACACACTATATGTTAGATTTCTGCTTTTTGTAAAAAATGTCCTTGACATTTTAGTGGAACAGTTTCCTCCTCGGTTACACAGACGCTGTGATGTATTGTAAATGAATGTTTTGCAAGATATTGTTTATCACAGATTCCCCTGCGTCATGAATCCATCAACCTATCATGACAGCCTGTCGTGAGTTACACTGTGATTCTCGTCATAAACGGCGTGATTCTCCTTGAATTTACGTGCGTAACATGATAATAAAGTGAAACAAAAAAAAAAGCTGGAGGAAAAGATTCAAAGATACTTTTTTTTTAAAAGGGAAAAAAAATCTTGATCTCAAACTGACCTGCACAGACTAATCTTGTAGCAATAAGTCATAAAAATTCGGTTTTATGCTACAAAAGGCTAGCTTTTGTTTAACTGCCATAAATTATGTGGAAAGCCAGCGGATATCAACCACAGCACACCTCTCACGTACTCTCGGTGGGGTTCCTTATGTAAAATAAAGAGGGGGGATTATAAAATATGAATGATGGAAACTTGAACAAAAAAAAAAAAAAAAAATGAAATGAGTGCAAGTCATGCATCGCTGTTCACTGTCTCGATATTTGTGGAACAAACTGTCAGAGAGAAGAGGCTGGTTCATTTTATCAGAAAGGTGAAGGGTATTTCTGATTGTCTTGCATGTTTTCCACAGTGTGTGTGTGTGTGTGTGTGTGTGTGTATCACAAACAGAAAGAAATATTATTATAAAGGGTTAAGGCTATTTAACACAGTCCAGTGTAAATCACAGGTTTAGACACAGTGACTGTGCGTACAGGAGGACGGAGGCATAGAGCCATGCATGAAATTACTTCATTAATCTTCCTCTGATAGGCCGTCCTTGTTTAGGGGGGAACTCTACCTGCTTAAAACAAAGAGCCCAGCCTGCCTCTGTCATAAATTTTTTTCCTCTTCATAAAAAGAAGAGCCAAACACAAACATACAAATACACATGTACACACATACACACATGCACAAGGCAAAACGAAAGGGCCAAAATTAGCAGGTTTATCAGGTATCCGGGATCATTTAAACACAATCAGATGTGTAAATGTTTGTACAGGTTCACAGTCAGTGTGTAATCACAGCACATAGGTATGATTTAAATAAGCATAACACAACGTGATCATCAGTAATTTCACTTGATTTCTCGGGTTTAAATTGCTGCTCGTAGCGCACAACTCAAACAGCCCCAAAGTGAACTGATGCTGCTCCAAACACTGCTGCTACGACTGTCTGCCACAGCAGCAGACACAGTCACAGCAATAGCCTCTAGCTTTTTACAGGCTCATCTCTACCAGCTGCCACACATTCCCCATAAATAGTGCTGGTAATAAAAAGGCGGGTGGGCCTAACTGATTTATACGGTAGTGTCCACCACCACACCATTCAGGAATAATTAAACTTTGAGGATATTTCCTGAATTAACGCGCCTCCTTCAGGGGGCAATCTAAACATACATTTCTGCGTTCGCCACGTCTGGTGTCACCGGATGTACTGCGAGGGAGGGACTCTCCAAGTGGCAGGTTCAACAACCAGCCACTCAATGTGACCATTCAATTGCACTTAGCGCTGTAGGGGTGGTCTCGTAAGGAGGCGTTTTAATGCGAGCACGCTTTGTGACCAACAGGCAAATACACACACGAGCTCACAGTTGTGCGATTTGATGGCAGATTAGAAGCAAACACGCACACACACACACACACTTTTACAAGAACAAATGTGTCAGTTATCAGATGAAATGATTGTATTACAAGATAACACAATATTTAGAGTCAGGGAACAAGGACGCATCAGGAAGACGGTCATTTTGATTTAAAATAAGATAAAAGCATCATTAACTTAAGATCATGTTCATGTTATAAGACTTCTGCACTGCACGAGCATTGTTGATTCTGTGTGAGTTAGGGAGGAAATTCAAAGGCCTTTGCAAAACTGATGTAGTATTTTTTCACACTATCACGTATTTATTAATTATATTTAGTTTTGTACAGAATCCAGTTCTGATTTCCAGAAACAACAATGTTGTCTAACATAATTTACCGTTCAAAATTCAAGCAAAGGGTTTTTTGTTATGAACAATGCATAGTTGACATGGTTCAATAGAGACAAATACGTCAGTAGAAACTCCTGTTCAGCAAACAGAAACTAGGCCTATAGTGGCTGCCTTTTTGCTCACTGCCATGTTAATGGCTGGTTATTGGTCACATCTGCTTCCCTTGGGCAAATCAGGGATGAGTGATAGTAGTACTCTCTCTCTCGAGGAGACACATCCATGACATAGTTACTGGTAAGCGCGCAAACTGCATCAAACTTTTTAATTTAACAGTTTTCAGCAGTTGGTCGTGCCTTGCCCCCACGTTCCCCCTCACACAGATGGGAAAGAGCGTGTGTTTAAACATATGAGCCTCAAACGTTTAATCACAGCTTTCCAAAAAAAAGTGCTTGGTCTAAAAGCTGTAATGGGGGCAAGGCTCGCCCCGGTCATGTAGAGAAGACTTGGTGAAGCTGTCAGTGGGAATCAGAGCGGCTACCGTGACGGACGGATTCAATATTGATTTCATAAATAAACAAAGCTAAGCATCGATCCTAATGTTATTTTGCATTTCAATTACTGCTCCGAAACATAACCTTCAAACAACTGCCCGCTCAATACCAATAGCCTTCACTGATAAACACCCATATAGTTACCCACCTTACATCACATTTTCTCACTAAGTGTGAATTAGTGGACCTGGAATTTTCCCCCCCACTGCATTTAGGACAGAGTGGTGGAAAAGCAGCAGCACTGCAGTGAGCATTTTAATCTACAGGCCAGGGATGCATGTCACACAATACTAACGGAGAGGAGCGTATGAAACATGGCAAACTTGACAGACACAGAAAACTTCATGAAACTAATTTACCACTCTACTGTTTTCAGTATGTTTTCAAGTGTGTTACTGCAATAACAGCCCTTTTCGTGACTCAGTTATTTTTCTCAGCATCCGTGTTCCAGATGGTGTGTGTGTGTGTGTGTGTGTGTGTGTGTGTGTGTGTACGTACATGCATGCGCGCATGTGTGTGTAAATGAGGAGGAGCCCTTCAATGTTGGAGCAACAGGAAGAAGTGCTGACGCACCGTGTCAGTGATAGCACTCTGCTGCCACAAGGGCATGAGAGCCCACGTAGGCTAGCATTATCCTTCTAGACTAATGGATCTGGTTATTTTTAAACAGATTCTCACACTGCGGTGGAGGTGTCCAAGGTTACAATGGATGAGGAATCAGGAGGGACGCGTGCGGTGACGGTTGGTGGTCTCTGGGCGGGTGGATGTTGTGAAATAGCCAAAAGAGGCACGATAGCTAATCAGTGAGAGGTGTAAAGGCCAAACATCAATTGGGGTCTCAAGAGACAGTGTGTTATAATGGCATGGTGACAATTTCCAAAACTGACCAATAATGTCAAAAATAAAATGTAACACTTGCATGTTGGTTAGTATGAAAAGAAAAAAAAAAACTTCCTTTGCAATATGACCATTTTTACACTGATTTTATGCATAATATTAAACAGAGTGTCAGGTTTCAGACTGGTTGTTACATGTTTTTCTTACTCTTATTTTCCAATTAATTGCCTGGGAAATAAAGGGCCACCACAAATTAACGGGTGAGTTTAATGTAGCAGCTCCTTAAAAGCAAGCCCAGCATGTATGATGCCGAAAACCTCTGAAGCTACAGAAGAGTGAAAATCCGGACAGTGTCAGTATAACCTGCATCCCCATTTGGCCTGGAGAGGGACAACATGCTCCACCCTCCCCCCGCTCAGCCTGAGCTGAGTGACATATTTACAGTGAAAGTAATGATACTAGGTACCAGAAATGAGAGGGCTCCAGCGTGGCCAGTGGACTCAGGAATCTCTCTAATGAATTGGACAACAAAGCCCTGTTGGTACAAGGAAGAAGTATTTAGAATCGGGTGACAAACTGAATTTTAAAACATTAGGTTTTCTTTCAAAGACACATATCCCAGCACCTCCTCAGAGCTGAGGAGGGTGGGAGTGGGACAGGTGGGGCGGCTGGTCAGCTGGGATGGATGCCGCAGCTACACAGGCCACCAGCTCCTGGCTCATAGCGGGGTGGCCATTCTCGGCCAGGAGCCTCTTCTGGTAATGTATTCTGAAACCAAATTACCGTAAGCTGATCCCATCTGGATAGTGTCTGTGCACGGCTGCTTTGGTTACCCACCACTGCCTCTAGCCTGCGATAGCATCTCCATGAAGACAGCAAAAATCTGATTAACCCAATAACAATGAAACACTTGGTCAAAGAGCAAAGAGCTTTTAACTTAAGATACACTAATGCAATTCCCTCGCCTTGTTTTCTGAAACCTAATAAGAATGAAGCGGACGGACTGCTGGAGATGGCTGTTTGCAGGCTCTAATGCAGCAAGCTGGGAATGAAGTCAAATAAATTGAAATCTAATTCATCATTGTGTGCTAACTTCTTTCTGCTTCTCTAAAAAATACATTAAAAAGCTCTTATTTCATGAAGGGAAATTGGATAGCCTAGTTGCTTTACAGCAGTGGCTCTGCCAGGGCTTAAGGAGAGCGAGGGTGTTGAAGGAACATTTAGAAGCAGAGAGAAGTCACATCTCAATTCACTGCCGCTCAGGCTGTGTGTGTTTTCTCGCAACTCAAACTGACAATCCTCAGCACTGGCTCACTTCTGAGTGGCGCAAACTGTTACCGCAATACAAGCTCAACAAAAAAGCCTGTCAGATTCATACAGCAAACGGCTCGTCTCGCTGCATGAGCCAAAGGATACTTACACTCAAACAAGTCAAGCAAAAGTAAATAACAGGTCGAGTTTATTGGGCTGCAGCCCAGTGGCAATGCCAATTTTGAGCAAATACGCATCCTAGATGATAAAACTTTCAGCAAAAGCTGTGTTATCAGAACACTTGATAATAGCTCCCATAAGCACACATTTCTATATATCTCCAGTGTGCAGAGACAAGAGGAGCGTGTCTCTCTATTCTGAAGGCAAAACTCTGCTTCCATCTAATTCCCAGGCAGCGGCGATGCCCTCGGGTCAATCTATAGAGTGTATTACTACAGTGATTCCACAACAGTGCTGTGCTAATTACATGGAGCACATACGTCCCACTAATCCTCTCACCCAAGCATCACGGCCACATCCAGCCCACAGTGAGGGGCTGCAAATGCCGCTGCACAATTAGCAGCAGAGAGCCACTGCTGAACCAAAGAGAACAGCACAGTGAGGCCAACGCTGGAGAGATCCCACACACAAGTGACTGCTGGTGGTGGACGTGTCATCAGGAAAAGGCTCATTTACCATCGTGATTATTTCTACGTGTTATTGTGACAGATTACTACATTATCATCATCATCATCATCATTACATCCACAAAAGCAATTTCTTGACACATTTACAGTCACTCAAGTTATTAAGACGACAAACACCTGTTTACAACTCAGCTCTGAAAGACTAAATGCTGTTATTTTAAATGTGTTTGCATAATATTATGAACATTTTATTATGGACACAAAAATGCTATTGCTTTCTTGTGTCGAGGAGCATTAAATATTAATCAGTATTTTCTTTTACTGTATCCACAGTCAGTGCACACCATCACTACATCTCCAAAAATATTGCAAACTGTCAATATGTTGCTGCAGTGTTTTGGGAAAAATAACAAATTAACAACAGTAAACATTAATTGCATTATGTTTCAGAAAAATATTTTGCAGGGACATATTTAAGAACTTATTATTTTACATTTGATAGACTGGATTCAATATTTGAGTGTAAAAGCTAAATTAAAAATACATTTCAATTTTGCCAGATTACCTGAGAGGAGACAAAGTCAAATAAAGTCGACTGAAGACATTTTAGACAAATGATTTCGAACAATAACTGAAAAACTTTTCATGTTTAATAATGTTTTAATAATGAACGTGGTTCAAAATGTGTTGGAAAGTGCATGTGCAGGAAAAAAATAATTTGAAAATGACTGATTTAGGAATAATCAAATATTCACATTTTTAAATAGACGTATATGGTTGGGTGGTGTAAAGATCTGCTTAAAAACTAAATATTAATTATCGTAGTTTTACCTTAGAATTTAGAGAGTACTTTCAGAGAATACTACAATGAAAACTAGAAACACACCTGAATGTATAATACCTGACGTGTTACAGAAAAAGCCACTCTGTCACTGCTGCCTGTGTCCTTTTGTGTGGAGGTGTATCTGAGAGAGGGGCGAAATTTTAGAATCCATTTCAGAGGAAAAACAAAGACGACTGCGTGTGTGTCTAAGATATTACTCTGTTTTCTTAAAAGACTTTGCAGAAGTAAAGAATGTGTGTACAGAAATGGTTTAACTGAACCAAAACAGTAGAATTCAGCTGTCCAACTTTACACTGAATTATTTTCTGTTCAGTATTTTTACTTTATGCGTTGCTTTAAAATCTAATGAATAAAAAAATATGAACTCCTAAATAATAGTATCATTAAATAAGCACATTAAGTTACAAGAAAACTCAGTTTGGACAAATGATAAGAAAGCACGGTTTGAAGAGGACTGTTTTTCAAGAAAATAAAAATTCAAATAAATGCATAAATGTGGAAAAGCACGGAGGCATCAGACCACTGTGACAAGTATTTGAACTGTCTTTAAACATCTGACTGGTCCTCCACAAATTAACACTTTTGCATGTATACTTCTTTAGCAATAACATCTTATAAAAATACCACACAATACACAAATACAATAAAGATTGTGGTAAAAATGGTCTATAAATTGGAACAAATCTTTAAAATAAGCCAAATCTTTTAGTCTGTTTTTTCATACATTAACAGAGACGTGTTGAAATAAACACATTAATATTGCACATAAAGCTGTTCCCACGAAAAAAAAAATAATATTTTCCACAACTTCAGATAGTTTATTCTGCATCAAATGTAAGTCACTGATGGATTTACAGAGTTGAGGTGAGGTAGGGACTGTGAGCTCAGACTGTCCGAGCAGCCACGAGCTGTTGAGACAGCAGCCTGCCTCGCGTGCCGCTGGCTGGGACGGACCTGCCAGCTCCCCGAGGTTACAGGGTCCTTTCATTCGTCTTTCTCGAGCTACAGATATTACAGCGTGTAATTTATCCCCTCCAATTCCACGGATTCACGTTAATCTCATCTCCTTAAAATATTATTCTCGCTCTCCCTGGGCGGCCCGATGTAGGAACAAAGCCATCAGCAAACAACCTCCTAACCCTACTGGACAGGTACCCCAAATTCTTCACAAGAGCAAAATACAGCCTTTGCGGAGGGGGCTAATCTAAATCAATCAGCCATGCTCTGAATGAAATTTAGAAAGACGGGCACACATGATGTGCTCTCACAATAAAACTACACACACGTACGCAGTTGCACCTGCCCTGTTGCTCTGTACTGTCAAGTCTTACATGATTTAAAAGCCCTTAAAACAATGAACAACAGTAAGTGCATGTTTAAGAGTGTGAGCAGATGTGAGAAGGGAAAGTACATCACTGCTAAAACAAGAAAAAGTTCAGTTCCTAGACAAAGAGGGCGGACTAAAGCAGACACTGTTAAAAGAGCAAGCGAGGATAAAATTAAAAAAAAGACGGCAAAGAAATAAAAGTGCATCACAACAAAGGGGTTAAAAGCAAAAATGAGAGGAGGAAGTAAAGAAAGGAGGTGCACCTACTGGTTATGATAGCTGAGAGGGTCTGGAAGACAAAGTTCTGAAATGTCCATCAGTCCAGTTTTAGCATTCCAGGAATGAGAGGAAGAGGAAAGAGAAAACAATTGAGACCCGCTTCTTCCCCAAATGATAGCACAGCACCCTCAGAGACAACGCTGGCGAAAAAACCCCTCCAGCACCGCTCCCCCCAGCCTGCACAGGTATGTTGGACTCTGATGGACTGATTGGGTGCGTGTGTGTGTGAGCATGTGTGTGTGTTGTGTATGTGTGTGTGTTTATGTCTATATGTGTGGGAGAGAGAAAGTGTCTGTGTGTATGTAAGTGAATGTGTGTGTATAAGAGAGAGAGAGAGAGAGAGAGAGAGAGAGGGGTGAGAATGAAGGGGGGAGGGACAGATAGACAAGAGAGGTAAAGGGGGGTGAGAGAGAGAGAGAGAGAGAGAGAGAGAGAGAGAGAGAAGCGCAGGCAGCAGCGGGATGAGCGCTAAGATGGAGAGAGCATGAGAGCGCAAGCGAGAGGAATGACTCTTTCCATGGTCGGGATAGGGCTCTTTAAGACTCAAGGGCTTGATGAATATGGAACAGCTGCTGTTGGCTGGCTCTGAGGGGCAGGACTTAAAGCGACAGAGGGGCCGACGGAGCACCGAGGAGGAGGGATCCAAACGCTCGCTCGCAACCTCCACTGTGCACAAGTACAACACACACACACACACACACACACACACACACACACACATATATATACACACGCCTGACATGGCTCGCACACACATAGACCGAACAACCTCTCACATGAACAACAGAGATGCGACTAGGAGAAGAGCCAGCACGCAAAGTTTCAGTCTGAGGGGAACAAAAAGACTTCTGGATGCTTGAAACTCAAAAGTCAAGCATAAATGAAGATAATGGGAGGTTGTATCAGTGGCTGCATTTCAGAAAAGCTTGATTTGTGTCTTTTGTGTACTGGCTTGTAGAAAATGAAACGTTTCTATGTTCCATGAATTTACAAAGAAAAGCATTTTCTCTCTGCATGCGTGCACCAACACGCACCGCAAACAAAGCCAAAGCGGTCACAGAGAACTTCACCGAGCAGCTCGCAGTTCAGAACTTGACGATGGCAACAGGAAAACTTTTCCTGTGTTTAAGACACCAAAATGTGCTGTGATATAACACGCCGCAAAGTAAGACCTGACAGCAGCCTGAGCCACGCTATAGAAGCTCCAGCACGCAGTCGAGTGCATCTGCAGCACTTCACTCTCAAAAAGCAATAGCTTTCAAACCACTAAGGACAGTAAATGTATTTATTGAGCCGTGTCGCGAGCTCCATTTGCCGGTGTTACATGTGAGGTACCATTGTGAAACCTTTCACCACCTGTGAGAGATGATCTCGAGCCATAACTCATATTCTGGAAGCCCATCAGCTTCTAAAGCAGCGGAAAATCCAGCTCTGTCTTCTTTAGCCCCAGCTTTAGAACCGCCTGTGTTTCACTGTTGATCAAGCTCAGTAAGAATGCCGAGAATGCAGATAGCATTTCACAGTCAGTGAGGGTCTCCATGTTACTGTATCCCCACATTATAAGAACAGAGCTTACCATGGCATCTTATTGGAGAAATGAGCGGTCCGACAATGGCTGACACTTGGCTGAGTCAAGCAGAAAGGAAACAGCAGCTTGCCCACTTCTTTAAAACTCACAAGGCGCCTGACATCGGTCTTCAGCCACTTAAGTAAAAAAACAGGAGTGAGCGAGGAGGAGTCCAGACCTACCAGCAGATTCAAGCAAAAAAAAAAAAAAAAAAGGTGTGTTGGGTCGCTCCACTGCTCTCCAGCTTTCTCTGCCGAACAGGAGCAGTATAACCCTTGGAGAGGAGTCCAGTTCCATTCATCGGCTCACGTTTCTATAATCAATGCAAAAACATCACGCAATCCCTATTGATCATCACAGGCCTATTGATGTGCAGCAATAGCGCCTGCACAGTGCCACAGATCACACAGCATCTGCTCTCTTTTTGTGACAAAAACAAATGCCTAAATAAATGAAAATCCAATTAAGATTGATGCCAAATCAAATAACCGACAGCTTAATTCCTTAAAGAGGAATGAGTTCGCCATCAAACACAGTTCCCAGGCTTCAATAAGACGCCGAACACGGGACAAAAAAAAAGACAATAAAGCATATCTGTACACGTCACAAGGCACAAACAAGACACAACATGTGCTGTATATTCTACTTCATTATTGATCAAAATTCTATTTTAAAGTCAAACTGTCAGCTATTTATTCAAGTTGTGGCACTCCAGTCTCTCTCATTTGGGTGCAAAAGTCTTAAATATTTCAAGAACAATCGCTTAGCTAAAGAAACTGTCCATAAATCCTTCATTATGAGTCAAATCACTGCACAAAACACACATTCGAGTCGTAGGATGAGCTGATCCAGCATGGTTAAAGGCGAGAGACTTTGATTCTACTCAACAGAGACCCACAGGAGGAGGCAGGCTACTTCCTCGTGACAGACTGCAGTATTATCCTGGTATCTAACCTGTGTACCGTCTTTCATGTTGATAACTGCCTTCACTTGACAAATCACATTTCTGCATATTTTCCCCTCGGCCTCCTGAGGTTTCCGACTGGCACCACACAGACTTTTGTCACGCAGTGTGAGTTATGAAAGTCCTGCCACCGCTATCGTCGCTTCTTATCAGCTCTGTTATGAAAAAAGTCACCACATGTGACAGTTGATTTGACAGGATGGGCTCCGATACAAATGAAGAATAGAGCTGCTCTAGACAAACACTTGATCACAGATGACATGACAAAGTTAGAGGAGTGTGATGACCGGGGCAGGACTGTGTTGATTATCTAAGTTTTCTATTTTTTTTTTTTTTTTTTTTTTGTTAATGATTGAGATTTCTGTTTTTTTTTATAAAGCATCAGAGGTATCAGCTGTTCACTCTGTGCAGCTCCCACATACATATGCAGCTGTTTGTTTACATGTGCTGCATGTATGTATGGGTGCTGCAATAAAAAACATCCTACAGGAAATAAAGAGCTGTGTTACAGGAGGTCATTTAAGCACACTCAAGAAACTTTGAGCAGACTGGCCACTTAAAGTGAATTAAATGCTAATAATAATACATCTATTAGTGGAAAAAAATTTAAAAAATTAAAAAAAAAATACTACCATAATTTTGTTCTTCATACAGCAGAACTTAAACATAACCAACGTGAAGCCTCATGATGTTTCTTTAATCAACTTTCCGATTGATTAAATGTCAATTTTATGCAAAACATCTCTGTAATCTAGTAATGTAAACAATTTTGACCTGGGAAAAAAGAGCTAACAGCTGTGAAACAACCTAGCATCCCCTAATCTATATTTTTTGCAATGAATTAGCAAATAAATCAGCATTTTTTTTAGACAATTTTCCCTCACAATTTATGTGGAAATAAACTGACGGGCAGGCCTTAAAAGTCGCCATATTTAACCTTTCCATGCATACAGTAATGGTCAAATCGATAAGGTAATTCAGTCACCATTCCCAGAGGACGAGGCAGCAGGTCCGCGTGCACTGCACACGCCTCAATTAGAGCTAACCCGCGTGCGCGCTGATGTCATTTACAGTAGCTACAGGTGCGTCGAAGCTACATTTCAAATCGCATAAAAAGGTTCAAATTCATCCCCCCCAAAAAGTACACAAAACTGGGAAAAACTAAACAACGTGTCTCCAGCGTGGAACAAGAGGACAGGCTGATGAACACAGTGTACCTTACTCGGACAAGTCATGTCACATCCCCGGCTGAGCACAGCGCACAGTAGACGTGGTGTCTCCAGGTTGTAGCGGCGGTGGTGGTGTGGCTCTGCGTGTCTGAGCGCGCCGTTTAACTGGCACACACCGCAGCCACACCAGCAACTCCGCCTCCGGCGCGCGCCCTGTGGCCAAACCGAACACCTCCACCGGCGGTGGGACCCGGTTGAGCGGGGTCAAGTGTGATTGAAAAGGGAAAATAAGTTGGAAATGTGACAGTTTTGACTTTTTGTGTGACGGGGTATGTTGTAGGAATACCGCTGAATTTTGAGCGCATATGTATTATTCGACCTTTATCATTTTGTTTCACTGCTCCGTGCATGTCTGTAAGCACCTCAGCCGTAAGGAAACGCTCCTTTTAGACTGCGTGCTCTCCGTCACAACCTCTAAAGCCGTTTGAAGTGTGTGGGATCTGTCAGAGGCTCCAATTTGGTTCATTTTGCTTCTGTACATTTTCACCTGAGAAACGGCAGATGACAGCAGACGTGAAACGCTGAACACCACAGCAGTCGTTTGGTTTGATGAATAAAAACCAGGACGATAGCAGTGCTGTCTATACAGTCTCTGTTTCACATAACCCAGGCGTTCACAAAAGCCATTTAATTTGATTTTTTTTTTAGGTGCTTTCTAAATATATATATTCTTTCATGAAGTTTGGTATACAGTTTTTTTGTAGGTGAGACACTGCAAAGGCCACCATATGAAAATAAACTATGATCAAAGCAGTTGTTACAGGAGTGAAATTAAAACTTGTGCCCCCTGTAGTATCCCTCTGCATGGCCCCGGAGGACCCCGGGCCCTATTTTGGGATCCACTGTCAATGCTGTGGCAGAACATTTCATGTGCCACAGACATCAACATGTAAAAGCAAATTTAATGTACACTTCCACAGCAGTGCAGCTCACCTTACAACTTCTGAGGCCTTTCTCGTTCAAGACATTTGATTTAAAGAACTGAGATTATATTTTCTGCTTTTCTCGTGTCTCGTGAAAGGTTTCCCTCCACACATTTTACATTCTCCATCATTGACTGACTGCCTCAGCTGTGGACGAGAGCAAAAAGCCAACTGACAGCAGAAACCAACTCTATCATCTCCACTAGAGGGAGGGCTATCTCACAACAAGGCCACCAAGGAGCTGCAACAGAGGTACCCTTATTTATTTATTTTCCCAGGGTGATAGTGTGATTCATAAACTGAATGAATGACAGTCAGGACAGTGCCAACAACCCAGCGCACAATAGAGCCTCGACTGCATTTACTTCTGAGCACAAAAACCTATCCATTACAAACGTGTAATTATTGTCCTTAATAGATTAATTCATGCTGAAAGATAGAAATGGGTTCCAGGCTATTGATGTAATCATTTCACTGAGGAAATTAAGTGACATTAAAAGAATGATATTGTCACCGTGAAAGTATCATTGATTCTTTTCGAATGCAATTAACTGTATTTGAAAATGGGACCTGCACATTGAGCTGCACAAGGAGCACTGAGGATCACTTCATTTGTGAGAGATATAAAAGACCAAATTATCCCATCAAAGAGAAAATCTATAAATGTAATGGCACAGCGCTTCAGCACTAAGGAATGACAACAGCGGCCCTGTTCAGTTCCCTCTGTTAGGTGTATTAACTACCAGTGAGCGGCTCTCAACAACCCACAGAAAGATTATCCAGACTGTGGAGGAGAATATCACCCAATTTATGAATTCACATGTGATTTTTTTTTTTTTTGTCGGTTAACATAAACAATCCTCTCTTAAAAGTAGGAGCCATGAGATGTATGGCAGTAATATGTAATGTCATTGAGATGTTGTCACACATTCAAAAAGAATAGGGTTAAAAATGTACTCAGTGCAATATTGCACTAATGGAGAACAACCAATGAAAAGAGCGTTTTTATGAAAATTGTAGAATCTTTGTTCAGTTTCTTAAAGGTTATTTATATTTTAGGGCCTAAATGACTACAAGGTACAAAAAGTTTTGGACTGGTCAAGTGGATTGTTGCAGCCAGCACCTGCAAAACGGGCTGCAATGGCTGCAACGTAATCTTTGGGGGCAAATGCATCAAGCTATTGCTTGTTTTTGCCACCAACATTGATATTCTAAGCGTCCGACAACATCATGGAAAGGATCCCAACAGAGACAGACTTTTTTGTTAAAGACTAAGATCCTTTTTGTCGCTCTGTTCAAAGTCTCAATTCACAAACACAGAAATTTTAGTTAGTTTCTTTGTGTTGTGTGTGGCTGTGGTGTTTTCATATGTTAGTCTGGATCGTAAGTAACCCCTCAACCCTTTACACCAAAGTCGCACAAAACCACAAACAAACCAACCGATCAAGGCAGTGGTAGGCAACACCTGTGCTCTGAGAGTTAAAATGATTGTTTTTTGAAAGGAGTCTGGTGGCTTTGAACAAAGCGATACAACGGCTGTTTCTGGTCAAACAAAAATGAGTTTACTCTGTAACAAAAAAATCTATGTCTGCAGAGGTTGTTTCCATAATGTTGTCAGACACTGTGAATAACAATCTGAGCCTGTCAGTGGCAAAAACAAGCATTTCAATGGATGCACTTTGACGGGCACGTTTGCCACCAAGGATTATATTGCAGCCTGTTTCACAGCTGCCGGCTGAGGTGATCCACTGGACCAGATCCAAAACTTTTGATACCTGCTTTCATTTAGACCCATTAATATGTAAAAATAGAGCCAAGGTTTAAAAATACCAGAATTATCCTGTAAGATTTTTGCTTAATGTAGTTCAAGCGAGAGCTCAAATGATTAGTTCATCAACTGAAAATAAATCAGCAAATGTTTTAACAATTGTTTAATCATCAGTCAAGTATTCCAGCCTCTGAAATGAAAAAATTTGACGTTTTTCTTTATGTCTCATCTGAATGTCTTTGGGGTTTGGACCGTTGGTCAGGCAAAATAAACAATTTGAAGACGTCACCTTGAACTTCAGGAAATGGACCTCTTTCATTTTTTCACTTTTCGTACATTTTTCTTACACTGAAAGCTCACACCATCGTTCACATTTCTGTTTGCTGTTCTTAGCTTTAAAATCAATGTCAACACTTGCATAGGGGTATACACGCACCCGACATTTTTGTCCTACCAGTTTGTGTTGTTTTGTTTACTTTCCATAGTTCTGCGGTGAGTTTTGATGGATTCCTGCAAAAGCATGCTTGTGCAGCGCTTACTGGTCCACACAGCTCCCTAACCCAATTACACTGTTGGTAATCCAGTGAAAAGAAATTCAGTGAAGAGGCAGCGAGGCAGGCAGAGAGAGAAAAACATGAAACATATCAGACATAAGGACAGATATGATGTCCAAGCATCAGATGAATCAGGCATCAATCTCCAGTCCTGGTCAAAAATGCTGCATAATTCAAACCCAAACATTTTTCTTTGCGAGATTCAAACCAAATCAGAGGGTCCAAAGCCTCTCTCCCTCCACCTGCTGTCAGCCATCCTCCATCCCACCCTCGCCTAAATTTCATTTAGGAGACATCTTTCTCCCTTTCCCCCTCTCTCTCATGCTCTCTACGTCGCTGTCTCTTCTCTTTCTTTGAATTCAGTGCGCTGTAGCCCTTAGATTTACTTGCTTAACAAATATGGACAGGGGGCCTAAGTGGTTTTTGAAATCTTCGAATGGACTTTGGAGTGCCTGTGCTGTGCTGGGTGACAACAGTCTCTCTCTCTCCCTCTAACCCATATGTGTGTGCCTGTGTGTGCTTGTCTGGTTGTCTGTCTGTTTATGTTTATGTCTGTTTATGTTTATGCCTTCACGTTTGTGTGTGTGCGCGTGTGCACGTCCATGGCTTCCCCATGCTCTCCCAGACTCCCTGGCTGGGAGATGGCAGCGCTCGCTGGAGCGGCAGTCTGGAAATGAGATAAGGATGTCTGATTCATAGGATCTGACAGGAAATCTATACTCTGCAATGTTTATAATCCAGCCATTACTACACAGCCAAATGAAAGAACAATAATCCAATCATTTACTCCATATTTACCTGAGGCAGATTCTCGGCTTTAAAGGCAAAGTGCATTGCGCGGTGACGGAGGCTGTAAAACTACGGCTGATGTGGGTGAGGGCGTGGAGGGTGTTTTCCAGCTCAGAGAGAGGAGGACATCAAGGGGGGGGGGCAAGGATGGACTGTCCTCTGGGGAGATGTGCGTGTACAGGAGACGGGATGGTTCACCTGTGTGTGCTCGGCAGGGTTAAGGGTCGCTCATTACTTATCATTAAGACCCCGCTGATTTATGAGTAACGCGCAAAAAAGGGAGAAACTGGAGTTTATGAAACATGAGGTTAAAGGTTGCAGAGACAAGTTCTAAAATATCTGTGAATGAGAGTGGAGAAGCAAATCCTCAGCGCACATGTGGTGTATTAACAAAAGGCTTCTACTATTACAAAGCTTATGCAGTTTAAAGGAGAGGTGTAATTTGGCTCCCTCGCACTGATCCTGTGTCATCTATAACAGAGAAGTCCACAGAGGTACCATCTCTCCATGAGCACAGAGGAATTCTGCTCTGGGGTTTACTTATCATAGAGTCTTTCATGGACAGTATGCGCTGCTCTTCATTGTGTATGAGGGGGGAGGTTTATCTTATTTGGAAAAGTGAAGGGGGCCTGCCCTTATCTGTCAATAAACAGTAATTAGATTTTGTGGCCGATAGCGTCGATTGGTTTCTAATCTAGCTGTCGCCCTAGACGTGTGTAATTAAAATCCTGATTGATAAAGGGGCAGAAGCCCGCCCACGCCACCACTTTACCAGACCCTACCCCCGACCCCTTCAAAACACAAACAAGAGAGAGATATGAAAGAAGGCCTGGGGAGAAAACTGCACTACCTATTGATCAGCTCTATCTGCCTTCCTATCAATGCCCTTTTCCCACAATGGAGGGGCCAGTACAAAGGTTTCCCACGTAAAACTTCATAGCTAATCTTCATCCGGCAGATTTTATCCTTCCTGAAAAATAAAACCAAAACAACCAACATTTTACCAAGGTAAACAAAAACCTGGCTACTTGTACTTCCAACAATAAAAACATTTGCATGTGTAAACATGTGTTTTTGTGCGATTCCCTGTCTAAAGTAAGAAATTAAAACATGCTTACCGCTAATGAGGAGAAGCTCACTGTGTATTGTAGTGCAATCAAGGAAAAACAACCCTCAGGCGATACAGAGATGAAAGAGGAACAGCGCATTTTATCTATTTAACTAATGGGCCTGTGAACACGAGAATAAGGTCCAGACAAACACACATACATACACACAGGCACACACACGCACAGGTGAATGTCAAATGTGCATCACGCATTAGACAAATAAGGTAGTACCTTCAAGTCAGAGGACTCCCACAGAGAGTAGCCAAGCTGAAAGATGTTCAAAAACACTGCCTCCAGACTTCACTGTCATCAGCGTCCATGCAGACAGACGAGCCAGGAAGAAAGGCTACGTGCTGTCTAAGTTCTGAAGACAAAGGGACAATAAAGAAAGTGAAATAGTGAGAGAGGAGAGCGGGACAGAGAGAACACAGCAGGCAAAGAGGCATCCAGCAAAGGGAGTGTGCACGTTTAGCAGCTCCAGCCAGTGAATATCTGATCACGACCCAAACCTCAGAATGGTACCATGACGGCGTGAGAGGAGGATAATCTGTCTTTTAGAGTCAAATCTTGCCTGGTTGTCTGCAGGATTTTTTAAGCTGTGTAAACTGGGGGAGAGAGCAGACTGCAGGCCTGTGACCTTTCCTGTCTGACACTGGTCACCTGCTGTCACGTGTGAGGGCTGACCCTCAGCAGTGAGTGATGGCTGCGTACTCTGCTTCACCCCCTCCTCTGTGCAAATACGCAAGCATGCACACACACACACACACACACACACACACACACACACACACACACTGTACCCACTGTGGAGTGGATAAACCACCGCTCACTCACCAGCCCACTACTGCTCCTAACACATCAAGAACATAATAAATCACAAATTAGAAGTGTGTGAGTGTGCGTATTTTGAGGGGGGTGGGCTTTCTGGAAAGCACTGGTCCAGTGCTTAATTCAATTCTTAATGGAAGGCAAAATTTCCAAAGGAAAACTTTCATTGGGCACAAAATGACTTTCCTTAGTTTTCACTTTCTTCCACTGGGAGAGAGATTGAGATTGATAAATGCTGGCAGTGCATTGCCAGCCCATGCATGGAGTAGCTCATTTAACTGATTTCTGTAATTTCCTCACTAAACAGTGATTAATAAATGGTTACCTAAACAAATGGGAGACCGGAAAAATATTGCTAAGAAAGCTGTTTAACTTTTTAATGGAAAAGAAAAATCTGGTGCATTACTTGTCTTATAAACATCTCATTTAATAGAGTAATGATTCATGCCTTGAAGAGTTCTGGCAGCATTATGCCTTATATTAGTACTATCAGGGCAAACCACACAACACATACAGGATGAAAATAAAGTGACTGAAATGCATTACAGTATGTGATGTCATTCATTTCGGTGTTGCAAAATACCAAAACTGTTCCATAGGTCATCCTTATACTGTAGAAGAGGAAACAACTTTTCAAAATAAAAGTCTTATAACATAGTCATTCTTGGTCATACTTGGTACACAGAAGGTGAGGTGTGTCGATACAAGTCTCTGTCTTGTATTTCATTGCAAAAATAAAAACCTGAGCACTATTTGTAGAGGTACAGCTTAAATGCAGGCCAATACAAGAACATTCTGAGGTCTTGCTGCATTGTCTTGCATCGTAAAATGACCATAATGTTGAAGCTACATCTCCCTGACACAGTCTCAGGTGTGACTAGACATTACAAGCTTTAAAAATACATACATATATATATTAACTGATTGCTGTTATTGTGTTCCCCTGCATGATATCTCTACCCTAAATACACATTTTAAGAAATTATCCATGATGACATTTTTTTAATCAAGATTTCAAGATAGTCATTTCCAAGAAATTGCTACCCTTGAAAAAGTTAGGAAGAAACCTCCTGGATATAAAAAACCTTGTCTTGTGTGAATAAATGTGATTGGAGATCAGATTCTCCTTTAGATTCTTCTTAAGAGCGTTTCCTCTCCTGATAATAAGACCAGCACCCCCTGTGGTGCCACAACAGTGGAGTGACCTTGTCACCAGGGTGCCATGTGTCACAGTGGGGGGACCCAGGGGGAGAAGATGGGGTGAACAGATCATCTCCCTGCATGCCTGGTACCCGTGCCCTACCCTTCCTGCTCCCACCACAGGCCCAGCACCAGAGAGGCCGGTGCAGGGAGAGGAGCAGCTCCAGGCTCTGGAGAACATGACTCCAATTAAGCTGTGGAGGCCTGCATGGCTCACGCTCCACTGCCTCAGCCCAGTTGCCCTACGCAGGAAGACACACAGTCAACCCGGGGAAATGAACTCTGTCAGCATAGTCAAGGCAGTCACTGAGAGACTTAGATTCTGCTTAACAAACAATTTGTACCAGATGAAGGCTCACTGGGATCCATCAGGAAACGGCAGAATGAAATCGAGTATGAAATCATGATTGTTGCAGTGTTGATGAAATGTTAAAAATTTAATCAAAAACCACACAGAAAGCAGCAGCAGCAACAATAATCGCTTGTTTCCTGTTTTGAGAGCCCCAGAGAAAAAAATGCACAGAGTTAAGCACACAGTAATAGATGTGAGCGATTGAGAGGCTTCGTTTTCCCCTGTGATTAAAAATGTATGTTGCCACACGCAGCCTTTGGTGTGGAACTCTCCTGGAAAAGGAGCTGGTTAATATTCAGGCCCATGTCTGGCTAATGTCTTAAAGTGATAAATAGGAGGGGGTTGCTGCCGTTTGATTGTTCTTCACAGGCAGTCTGGGAGCAGCAGCACAGGGGGATTTAAGGTGGAGGAATCCTCTCAAAGCTCCTCATTCATTCACTCTCAGACGCCCCATCATTAATTGGGCCTGTCGACATGACTCCTCTGTACCCAGGGCCACTGGCAGCTACCATGGTGGATGAGCTTTTTAAGACAGTTCAAAAGAGTCCTTGCCTCATGAAAGGCATTCAAATTACATGAAATTGCATTCATGTCAAGCCTTGCAGGCATATTCATACAGTACACTGGCATAATGTCTTGTTTCGTGCCCTGCATATCTGTGTGACTATATAATCGTCCTCTTGGGAGCAAATCACACTATAAAGAGTATGCTTTACAAACTATTAATACATAATGTTTCATTTTTCAAACGACTATACATATATATAAAGTACATACAGCGCTGTATGGTGTCAAGGAAATGCAATTCACTTCACTGTAATGTAAATATAACAATCTCTGCTAATTAAAAATGGCATAATATTCCCCCTGACATTACAGAAGATAATGTTTCCATAACAAGTCGATTTTATTTCATGCAAAAGACAGGATGTAATATTCCCCATGAAAACGTATAAAATCTGCAGGGAGTCAACAGTATTACCCCTGCAATTAAAGACATTAGTAGGAGCTGCTTGGAGGTAAACTTCATAAGTTGCTTGAAGCATTCAGATGTAGGAGACCATGTGTCTGTACATTAATCTTTACCCACAGGGAACATAAAACGACTTCTGATCATAAATGACTCTTTCACACAGACTTTGTAACTGAAATGCACATTGGAACATCTACAGTAAATGGGTTGTTGAACTACAATATGTGCAGCAGTTATCCCTTTGGCACAGTTTCCACTTTGACAGTTATCTCCCCGCTCGGTGTAAGTATGGCTATGCAGGACAAGGTGAGTCCAGCCTTCAAAACTTTGTGATTTCTACTGATGTGGAGTTGGAAGGTGATAGCAGAAGCTGGCCATATTTGGTTCATGATGTCAAGCATGTGATGCTTTAGTATTTATAACCATTAGGGGCTGTATATATGTCATGAAGTACAGCAGGCTCTTTTTCAGGGTGGCCACTGGCCTACTTCACTTCCATCCTTGTCCGACTGTTTCTTTGTGCCAGGGCCGGTAACCCCTACATCAGGAGGGACAGTTTAACTTTAACAGACTCGTACCTGCTGTAGGGGACCTGCATTAGTTTCTACACTTATTTCAAATGTTTGAGATTAGAGTGCACAGCTTGGCCCTAGAATGGTTGTTGTGTAAAACATGTCCAATGCAGACGTTTAGTTACTGAAGGAAAGCCTTGATTCTCAGACCAGCTCCCTGGACCTGACCTTGTACAATAAAGCCGTCAAGTGTTTAGCAGAGAGCGCAGCACTGGGCTGGACTGAATGCTCCCTGCTTGTTTCCAAAGAGGCCTCACACAAAGCTCTCAGACAGGGCCACCAACAGCTCCTGCTGTCTCTCCATTAATCAAACCGGCTCTTGCGTTGTCATTCTACGCGTTTTTTCACACTGCTGAAACTATTCGCAGTCTCACTTTTTCTCACTCCCTTTCACTCTTTACATATTTCACTATCTTTTGCAGTCACACTCGTTCAGTATCCTCCCATTACTGTTTCCCCTCCTCCTCTCCCTGTCGTGGAAGTGGTTTCTGTTATGGCAGTGGGAAGGCTACTCGCAGCGGGAGAGATCCTAATTAACAGCCTATTCATTTGTGTGGAGCGGAGGGCTCCTGCTTTCTGAGCACTTGTTTTATGGTGGCGCTAGGGAGCCCTGTCCAGGGATTTGGAGGGGGATAATTGCCTTTGCCGCAGGCTGCAGTAATCTGGTCGGCTAATTCATTATTTTAATAAGTTAGCTTCTCCTCGGGGGTGTGCTAGCTGCGCTGCGCCTCAAACCTTGGTGGTGCACCTCGTTATTGTGGCGCTCTTTTACACCGCCGCCCGCACGGGGTTAATAACTGTTATTAGCCTCTCTCCTCAGCCTGCAATTTCTCGTTTAACTGGGGCGATTCAAACGAAACCTTTGCGAGCGTCTAATAATCAACCTCTCTGGAACCAGGGGTAATCCCTATGAAGGGGTCCATATAGTGGAGAGGGGTAATGGATGCAATCGCCTGAGTGCCTTTGCCTCCGCTCCTTTCATTATGGCTCCTGATGTTGTTTTTGTTGTTGATGCTGCTGTTGTTTTTACTCAATTCCTCCGAAATCATTTGAGGGAAGAAATATTTGACTTGAGCAAGGGAAATGGATCAGAGTTATACATACAAATAAGATGATCATTAGGTTTGCGTAACTAATGGCTTCATTTAGGCCATAATCTTCCATCTCTTTAATGGGCTACGCAGCCAGTGGGATGTGTGCATGTGTCTGTGTAGAGGCAGGTTTAATGAGTCCAGTGCAGTCAGACATGTTGTGCATTGGCTGATTAAAAACCACGTTGTTACAACAGGAAGGGAAATAAAGAGAGGGCTTCATGAATAGAAGTATTTGAAAAATCCAATATTGGAGATGAGGTGATGGCTCGATGTTTGAAGGAAGCTGCAGTTAAAATCCAATTATGAATAAGCACAAAGTGGTTAAATGGTTTTGAATGCACCTATTGGATACATTATTTCACCATATGACGAAAAGAGATATCCTAATTCACTTTTGAGAGAAAGTACAATGTAGACAAGGCAATCCTATTATGTGTCCCTAGATATCCCTGCTTTGCATCTGTCAATGACAAAGCCCATCACTGCGGCTCAGGGAGAGAAACCATTCAGACTGTCCTCAACAGTCAAGTTACACACGGAGAAACTCAAAATGCTGTGGCTGGTGGAGTACTTTCGGTGCATCTAAATTCAGACATGTTTACCACAGTGAATTACAAATGCATGTATGCTTTCACCACTAACTGTATCTTAATAACAATCCATCTTAAATGTATCCTCTGTACACTCAGGCCTCGGCCCACATGCTCTGTGTGGCTTGTGTTCCCTCCTGTAGACTGGCTTGTTTAGCTGTCATCATGCTGTGACCTGCCAGCCACTGTGAAATGAGCTCCTGGATATTAAAGAGGCTATCTCTTCATCTATACTTAACCATAGTGGAGTGACACATCACATGGCCCAGGGCCCTGTAAAGGAGAGGGGCAATAACATCCAGGGTGGAAAATGTTGAAGTGAGCGAGGCCATATTCTGTGGTCAGTCATATGACTGAAAGAACAACATTTCCTCTAACTTTCTCATCAACCCAACAACAAGCTATTAAAGCACCTGAAGTATTACACAATGTTTATCCAAGAATGTGACAGTGTGCAAATGGCCCTGCATGATCATTTAGCGCTTTTATCTGCATCTAAAAGTTAAACCTTCTCTCAGCCACGGCCCCTTCTGCACACACTAGTGGTTTTGCTCCATAAAGTATGCACATGATAGTAAATGACCTGGTTCACTATTAACTATTATCCACTTAATGTCCTTCCTGGCTTGCCACATGTGGAGCTTTGGCTGAGCACTGGCCTCTGGGGCTGCCTGGGGCTTGTTCAGGGCCATGGCTTTTCAAAGCCCACCCTGCCATCTGCTAGACCAGCGGCCCTGCTCCATTTCCCGGCTGATGTGGCTGCAGCTGGGACAGCAGAGACCTGTGACTGCCCCACACCCAGGTGTTTACCACAGCTTCATGCATATGGATGCAGAGATTGCTATAGATCTCTGATAACATATGTGGAAGCTGACACACAACTAATAAACGCTCTGCTATGTGGACAGTATTGCTAAATGTTATTTGTGCACAGGGAAGAAGTTTGCGTATTGATTTTTTTTTCCTCTCATGGATGTTTCTCATTTGACGCTTTTGTGCGTGACGCAGTATTGATCACTGACATCAGCTGATGTTTTCTGAAGAACTGCTGGAGCGGCAGAGCTCAGCCCAGCGGTCCTGCCCACCTTAAAGCTGCTGTACTTAGCTTGACTGCCTTCTAATGAGTGGTCCCTCCTCTCATCACACAATCCTGAGTCCCTCCCTCCCGCATTCATCAATTCTCATTAGGTAAAATCATCATGTGGAATACCAACTTTTGGCCAATATTCATCACTGTCAGCCCTCATCCACAGCAGCACAATGACAGACGCAGGATCTGGGAGTGCCTAAGTAGCACTGACTTAGCTCTTTTATTCCCTAATCTCACCCTCTGTGCTTGTGGAGCCCAAGCAACTCTCTGCAGTGCACACTCCCTGACAGCAATTACTTTATGCAAAAAGAGTGGAGGAGTTCAGTGAGTGGCGTGAGTGAGAATAAGCCTCCTCTGAACTCTGGCTGTTGGCAGGCTGCAGCATTCCAATAGGACCAGCTCACTTCCCATGGGCACTAAAGGGCAGCGAGGAGGGAGGGGATGGTGGCAGAGGACAGCGTTGTAGCACTGTAGCAGGGATCTTATTGTGACATCGCCCTTCTAGTCATCACTCATATATCCCTGCTGTAAAGTTATTACATAATTACACAGATTCATTGTTATTGTGCTCATACTGAATGGTGACCCCCCTGGAAAACAATTCAAGCTTTGCATTATTTAGAGAGAAAATTTGGCGAATAATATACACTTAGAAGAATTGGCCATCTTGGGAAATATGCTTATTTGCTCAATAGCACTCTGAAGTATCTGAAGCCAGCTAGCTTAGTTTAACACAAAGACTGAGGGAAACCGCTAAAGCGGCTTGGTCCAAAGGTAACAAAATCTGGCCTCTAACTCCTCTAAAATGACACATGATGATTTTACAGGGGTTTGCGAGCCAACTTATTTTTTGACTATAAGATCTGAAGTTGCATTACTAGAGGAGTCTACAGGATATAACTGTGCCTGGCCGAGACAGTACAGCACACAACCCCATATACAACCACAAGTTATTATTTTTATATTTTATTTTTTGAATGGATCAATAATGAGATATGATGTGTTAATTAGTGACCTTAAGAGGTGCAGAAAGGTGGATTTTGTTAACTTTGGACAGAGACAGGCTAGCCGGTTTCCAGTGTTTAGGTGAAGCTCAGCTGCTGCTGGCTCTGGCTGCATATTTACTGTATAGACATGAGAGTGGTATTGATCTTCACTCTTTTTAACTCTTGGAAAGAAAGCAAATAAGCATATTTCCCAAAATGGCAAACTATTCCTTTAAATCATGGCTGCATGTTTCTCCCACCCACTGGGGTCCATCTAGCCTTTACGGGCTTATCTACGTCACAGATTGCCTTCGCCAGCAATGTGTTCCCCCTCCTGTAAAAATTAGCTTGTGCGTGTCATTCTCATAACGGCAGCAGGATCAATACATTCATTCCCATTTTAGCTGCTCTGCCCCTTTGCCCACCCACGCCCAAGAATAGGACAGCTTGCAAAACCCAGCCGCCATGTCAGCTAATCACAGCCCTATTGCTTCAGTCATTCGTGCCCCATCGTTGGCCCACACCGGCTGCCTGCCCAGCGCAGCTAGAGATTTTACCCAGAGGTCAGTAGGCTGGCCAGCCTGTCTCAGTCCAAACTCCCCTCCTGCCAGGTGGATCAGAGGGAGGCTAGTGGTTTGCTTCACCGCTGAGAAAATGAGATCACACCACCACAATAGGGGGGCTGCCTTTGGAAGACCTTCATTCCAGGCTACAAGATAATAGCAGAAAACCATTTGCATCAACCAAGGGGACATTATAATAAATCAGACACCGTGATAAATTCTCTTAATGCTTGGCACTAACAGGTGTTAACTGACTTTCAATTGTGGTCATCTACAAGCAGCTACAGAGCGAAAGAAGGCTTCTGTGTTTTGTTACGAAAATGGAAATCAGTGAATGCTCTTAACTGCTCCAGGGATACGTCATCTTTGAAATCAGACACCAATTTAAAATGTAAAAAATGACAGAATCACCTTACACCTTGTATACTTCATACAGCAATATAGTATAGATAGTAACTTAATTAAATACATTTTGTTTGGTTTTGTGGGAGAGCCCGGCATGTCAAACGAATATAGTCTCAGATTTTTAAGTCAATATCAGGTCTATGTTTGACCACTGTGTCTGTAAATTGTATAATTTTACTATTTGTGACCGTTGCTCTGTGTGCCTCTTTACAAATAAGTTGCTTTTTGTTGCCTTTTAATTCTTGCAAAAACTGTCATAGCCACACTGGATGGATGGATGGATGTATAGATAGATAAATGTACTGCTGCTCTGCATCTCATCTCTAAGAGTGCTAAATCTTTTATGAATACACACATATACAGGCACACACACACACACACACACACACACACACACACTAGTGGATGAAGATTGCATTGGGGAACCTTGGAGGGCAACATATGATGGCCTGAGGCGGTGTCTCAGTGGTTGAGGCACGAGTCACTTCCCTCAGGGCTGCCAGTGAAAACAAACAAACAGCAGTCCTCCTCTACTGGGAAGCATTCAAGAAAACTCTTTCAATATAAAATGTTCACAATGAACATTTTATATTGAAAAGTGTTGATTTAGCATGCGTTGTGTACTGTAGTGTAGTAGTTATCAAACTGTTGCATTTGCATTGTGGGGGGTAAATATGCACATACATACATACATAATATTGTTAGTGAAGTTAAATGGCTACTTTATGCGGGAACAACAAACATACAACAGCAGGCAATGCTGTTCATCATGTGCACATCAAACAAAACTGAACAATGAAGAAGCTTATCTTGCTTTCAAATTCTCAAAAGGTCATAAGAAACATAAGTTTGGTATCAATCTCTTGTAAATGTGACGGGACAGCCAGAAGTTGCTTATCTTCAGAGTCAGAGGAGCAGGCCAGATGTTTAAGTTCTGTCCTGATCTGAAATCCCTGTGGTGTCTAAACAAGGTGACATGTCACAACACTAATATGGCTATGTCCATGTTAGCCTTGTGTTAATATGGCTAAGTGCACTGGTTTCTCAGAGAAACCAGTGTTCGGGCTCACACGGCACATACACTTTATACCTGACCCAAGTTCTTCATCTCTCAGCAATATAGAGCACCTGAACTTTTTCTGGGTGTGATAGATGGATGGCAGGGTATCCCAGAGGGAGCGGTGATTAAACAGGAAGTAGAGAGAGTCACTGAGCAGAGCAGGGGCTGGCTGACCCCTCCTTCTCTCAGCTCACTGATCTGCTGCTACAGACATTACAAGAGAGGAGGGAAAGAATGAAAGGGAGCCATAGATTATCAATAAAATCAACATGGCATTGTGTTACACGTGCCCTCTGACCTAAGCAGGGTTGCTAGCTCCGGCGTCCTTATTGGGGTAGTACTTTTGTTGAAAACCGTCAGAATTTATCTGCATTCGACAATTAGATGTTGTGTGCTTATCAGGTTTTTTTTTTCCATTGAAAAAAAGTTCAGATCGGAATGATTGAGAATTATTAACTATTTTAGCATTGTACCATATCACATAATGGTCTCCTGCACAGTGGGATTTATTAATAGACAAATGTAGGTTTTTTGTTTTTAAGTACTTTTATTTTGGATTATATTTCGCATGATGGCTCATTTCTATGAAATGCTGACATTGGTATGCAGATTATTCAAAATGATCTCGCCGTCACTTTATCAAAGCGTTACCTCTTCATACCTGATTAGAATTCTAGTCACAGTCAATGAAAAGCTTGTTTCAACATATACCATATCACCGCTGCTTCTATACAGTAATGCCACTGAGCTGAAATCTGTCTTAGACCTGCTACTTTAATTCATCTCCAGCATTCCCATGTTTAATTTTTAGCCTTGGCTGCCCACAGGGACTTTAACCCTTTCTGCTGTCTCATTTTAATCGGATGCTTTTTTGTTAAATGTTTAACTTAAATTGGGAGCCTCATAAATATTCCAAATCACTCGTCCTGTGTTTGATGAGGAAATGAGCCTCGTACCCGCCGTGATTCCCCAGGCAGGCAGTCGGGGGGGGGGGGGGGGGGGGGGATCCTACAACTTAACTCTTGGAACTAGACCTGTGCGCCGCTCTGACAGCCTGCATTAGCAAGCAGCAAATTGTTTTAACAATGTGATGGCTGCCTTTGTGTCGAGATAATGATGATATCTCTTTTCTGTGGCGCTACATGCTACTGAGGTAATCATAAAGGTCTCTACTGTCATCACTGCCTGAGAGCACCTTTTATGGTCTAAAGGGACAACAGCTTGTGCTGAATATGAATCTCACTGCTCTATCATAGACTTTACATGCAGCAAGGCAAGTTTTGATGTCTGTTGAAAAGAATTAGATTTATATAATTTTTTAAGACTAACACCAGAGGCAGCTACGCACGGATATAGTTAATATCGTAGCTCCCTGGCAAAGGTCAAGCAGGTCTGACCTTTGAGTTAGTCAGACAGGCCGAGGCCCGTTTCAGAGTTTCTCTCTGTTTCTGTCTGTCTTTCCCTCCTGTGGCTCTGCGGTCATTAATCTTCCACACAGGTGCTGAGGACTCCTGACCCTCTGCTCCACTTCCTCCATTAGCACCATGACAGCTCCACTGCAAGGTTCATATACCCAACCGTATTTCCATCCCTCTTCTCCCACACCACTTCAACTGGCCCGGGAACTAAAATCCATGGCGTCCCCTTCACTCCTCAAAAGTTCAGTTGCACTTGTCTCAGTGCATCTTTATCATCCAGTCACAGACTAAAAAGACTCATTCAAAGACACATTCAGGAAGTAGTATTTTCCCCACCCTGTTGCCTTGCACTGTGCTCTAAATGTGATAGTTCTACAGCAATGTAAACGCAAACAATGGACACATCATCTATTGAGAAGGAGACTTAATCTTGCCAATATGTATTTAACTAACTATGAGAGATGTATGGGATGTTCCAAAATCATTCTTCTTGTAGATGCTTTTGTCCAAAGCGACTAACAGTATTGCAAATGTGTTCAGTGGTACTAGAAGTATTCAGATCTTTAGTAATAAAAATACTTGAGTACTACAAGTAAAAGTCCTGCATTCAAAGGTAATTCTATTACATTGTACATGTAATGTAAAAAGGTACAGTTATAATATTATATTATATAACTGGGTGAGTTTACTAATGCAGAAATACATAAGAAGTATTTTAAAGGTTACAGCTGGTTGAGGAACTACATGTGGTTTACTTCCCTATAACAGGGCGTCCTGTTTAGTGCATAAAGTCTTTGTCTTCAAATCAATTAGTAACTATAGCTGTCTGACAAATGTAGTGGAGTGGAAGTATAAGGTAACAGGACATGGCGATATTCAAATGAAGTGACAAGAATAAAAGGCAGATACCAGATACGTAGATGAAATCTATTGCATAACAGCCCTGATGCACAGTACCAGCTGCAGTGTGATGATAATGTGACACTAAGATGTCTCATCTCGTGTGTCTCTGGATGAGTCCCAGTCAGAGTTGCGAATCTGTGCCATGTTCTGAGGTCGCGACCCCTCCGCTGGAGCGGTCTCCTGCACACAGTATAGGTTTCACAGCAGAGGCAGCCCCCACACAACAGCTGGCTCACACACAAACACACACGTGTGTAAAGACATTTCTCACATCACACACAGACACAACACATGCAGGCAGTTGTTTTAACATATGCACCGTCTCTGTGCATCCTCTCACAGGCTGCCATACGCCCAGGCCCAAGGCAAAGGAAAACACAAATGTCAGTCAGGATGGGGAAAGGTTACAGGGAAGCTAAGAGCTCGATACTGTTAATTTGCTCCCTGGGGCCCACGGAGTCCACCAGCAGAGTGATCTAGCTCCGCTAACTCATGAGATATATCCAAAATATCAACTCTACCAGCAGCCTGCAGCCATCTATGATAAAGAAACTGGACAAAGAGCATCTTCATGACATCGACAGTCAGACTGTGGAGGGATGTGCCAAGTGCAACAGATTTCTATGTCTAGTTGAATATAAAATATTCGAAAAGATTAAAAAATTTGGAAGCAGAAAAGCAGGAAAAACTGCCCCCACTCTGTTGTAAACCAGAAACGTGATAATGAACGTGAAGTGCATGTTCCTTCGGGTTACTGAGACACAATAAACACATCTCACACTCTGCCGGTGACAGTGAAACAGATAGCAAAGCGTGCTTAGTTACATTTATGATATGACTGGCACGTTTGTTTGATGAGTATCAGCTCTTGTCTTCTCTCTGCTGCCATCAGTATGTCCATCTTATACTTCACATGCTTTGCTATCTTTTTAATCCCACTCATCTGAATCTTCAAAGACTTTGCTGGTATGAGAGAACACTGTTGCTACAATAATCAAATCTTTCAACTTCAGTTCCACTCCACGCTCTCGGCCCCTGCTCTATTTCATAGTTAAACAGTCTCACCGCATCATTTCAATGATAAAACCTAAGAGGAGTCCACAGTGTAATATAAGGAAACACTAAACTGCCATGAATTAAATTGGATTTACAGACAAAATGTGGAGCTTTTCTGGAAGTTATCGGACAGCTTGTCTACAAAACACAGCACAGTTTTAAAGGATTTGATGTATAGTGATTAACACCGGTAAAGTATTCAACGTACCACACAAAAGTTTAAAGGATATCTGTGTGAAGCAGTCATACGAATGCTTCCATGCCGGGTGTCCTTTTGAGGGTGTATGTGGTGTAAACGTCGGTGTGTGTATATTCCTGGTGGTCCCATCCAGACGGTGTGTCTGACTTTCAACATGTCTCTCCTCCCCATCTCACTGAGGTCACCTCGTTGGTATCGCAAGCGCAGCAGTCACATTGTGCTTCAATGCAGACAGATTGCTTATAATAACCGTTAGAGACCTTTCATTTTTCCCTGTCAGCGATTTACAGGATAATTTTGGCACCCTTTAAGGATTCAGCTCCCCTAATAAGAGGATAAAAATAAACAAGCTAGTTGTTGAAGCACTATATTGGGATGGCATAATCCCATTTACAAGTCTGAACGCACTCTGGCCAATAAAATCAAACCCCAGCAACACTGTTATATGTGGCAATTTTCACCATTTCTAAAACAAGAAATGACTGAGTGCAAGGCTTTTAGACTGCCAGCATTTACTAAATGGATGAAACGTCACTTTCCAAATTCCATTACCAAAGACCTACAGCGAAAAATGCTCAGTCAATTCATGTACCATAACAAATATTAGCTACGTTTATTTTTGGTCCAGCTATTGAGCACTTTGGCAACAGATTACATTATAAGTCTATTTTAATTTACGATATAGCTGTTTAAAAACAAGTTTCAAATTCAGCAGAAGTGGAGCATATTGATTCGTGCAGCGAGGTGCAGACGTGCTGGAGCTTCGCTGTCAGCCCCGTCCATCCGCGGTGTCACAGCTGATCTGAGGACGGCCTGACAGCCACATCACATACCTGCACAGTCTGTCAGTGCGCTTCATTTGTTCTGTGCTTTTGATTTTCATTAACAGCGCAATGACAATGTGGTTTGGCTATGAAAAGTAGATACTCAAAGACATTAAGCAGAGCTAAGAGATTAGGTAAATTAATCAAGTGATGAAAGTTTGGGAAGAGAATGGTACAGAAAGGTGATGTATGAAAACAGAATACAAAGTATTGCAGGGTGAGATAGAAAGTCAGGAGAATTAATCAACAGAGGCTGAAGGACAGAGGTTGAAGGAGTAAACTAATGTCGGTTCTGCCTTGAGTGAGGTGGACATTTAAAAACATAGCCAGAGATCAATACACACAAGGCTATCTCTGCTGATAAGATCTATCCATTACTGTCTTCAAAGTTGAACATTTAATTCTGCTTTCTGATTAAAATAACTCAATCTGCTCAATCAAACACATCTACATCCTTAGACAAAGAAGATGCTGTTGTCGAAGCACAAATATTGTGACAACTCTTATTTCTAAGTATAAATTATACAGTGTTATCAACAGGATATATAACCTACTGTATGTGTTAATAAAGCCTGGGGTTCATGCAGGGGCGCCCAGACTGGCAAAAAATAAAATGGAAATGTGTGACATTAATTCTTGGCCTCTATTTATCCCATTTCCTATATTCTCTTTATGTATCTAATATTTCTAATTTACCACCGTCCAGGAAAAGTGACACAAGAAGCCATAAATTCCCTTCTAATTCCAAATAATTCCGATTACATGGACGAGTAGTTTTCAATCAGAAAGATAATCTGGATGATAGATGGTGGGATAATTGGCTGTCTCTGCCACGTAAATATTGTGTCGTTCTATTAATCTTGCCGAATGAAGTGTCAAGCTGTCACTCATTCGTCAAACTGAATTAGGAAATATAACGAATAAATAAATGCATGCGGGTGGCAGCGGCTGTGTGTGTGTGTGTGCGTGTTTTTGTGTATGCGACTGTGTGTGAGAGAAAGAGAGATAAGATGAGATGAGAGCAGGCAGCAGCAGTGGCCCTAAGTCAAAGGAAAGCCAGACTTGGAGAGATGAGTGCGGTGGTCGACTGTGCTTTAGCGCGTTTGTGTTTAAAAGTACGTGAAAGGCGGCGAGAGAGAGAGAAGAGAGTGAAACATAGAAATGTGGTATCGACAGAGGATAGAGGAAGGACAGTACTCTCAGTTCCCCTGCAGCGAGTATAAAATCATCTGGAGTATTACACATCTTAAGACATTACTGCGTGACAATACACCACGCTTCATCTTGCCAACGGCGTTTTTATCAGGACGGATAACCTCAGAATTACATTGTCTTTTCTGTCCCAGGGTCCATATCTGTCACATGTCACAAGCAGCTCCAGTCACCGAATATTTTAGCAAACTATCAGGTGAGTAGCTGAGATTGTTTTTAGCCTCAGAGGAAGAAAGGTCGTTTGTTCGAATGAGCTCACAGAGATATTGACTATGCATTCTGGTAAGGTGTAATAAATGTTTACTTGATAAATGAACGCAGGATATAACACAAAGCCAACAGGGAATCTGCTGCATTTTATAATTAATATGTAAGAGATCAGTCAAGAGGTGATAAATATCTTATCTACCCTTTAACCTGTAGGAGAGGAAGATAAAAAAAAAAAATCAAGCAATGACATCCTCTTAATTTAATTTATAAAGATCATAATTAATGACCTGCACGCTGCAGGAGACCCCATTTCAGACTGGAGACAGAAAAGGCCTCAGCCGTAAGAATAAAGATGAAGTTTTCATTGAATTCTGAATTAAATCTCAAATATCAGTAATTTTACAGAAAAGGTCAGCTCTAATGGAGTTCCTCCCTGTTTTTTAATATCCCATATTTCTCTTGAAGGAGTCTACCTGGCGTGACGTGGGCTGCTAATTGTGGCCGGTTAATTAATGAAACCATCAGGTGTTTGCAAAGGCAAACAAAGAGCCGCGCTCTCCTAAATCATCGGTGCCCTTCGACATGGTTATTATCCGGCGGCAGGTGAACCCAAGCCTTGACGCATGACAGATTAGATCTTCTCAGAGGATGGGCCGTCCATTTATCTGCCTGATAAACTCAGAGCCTCTCTCCATTTTCAATCATCAGAAAGGAAATGAGATTAACAATCTAATGATGCCCCCCCCCACCCCCATCCACATACACACACACACACACACACACACACACACACACACACACAGAACAATACTCATGAGCAAATGTCCATTTATCGTAGCTTTGATTACGAGCACGGGAAAAGGCATCTTCAGTGATATATGATCAAATTATTATTTATGATATATCAGAAAACAGGGAGCTTTTTTTTATTTGATGTGAGAATCCCATTCTCTCAGTTTCAATCCTGCCTGCTCTGCTGTGTCCCTGTTAAATCACACAGTGCGGCGTGGGTTCACTCTGTTCCTCAGAGGTCCGGGCCTGTCATTTCACAGCTCCCATACCTCAGACCTAAATTTACAGTGTGGGGCTTGTGTGCCCCGCTGTACTCCCCTTGTGGGTCAGCCCCTCCCCTGCTGTCCCTGACACGCATAGCAAGCATCCTGGCCCTCGTAAAGCTGACATCTTCACTAAACTATGCTAACAAGGCCGTAGTGATTTGTATATGCACAGCCCGGCGGCACGTGGCGTTGGGGGCGGCGTAGAAGAGGAGGGGGGGGGGGGGATCACGGGTGGAATCTACTCGTGTGGCGAGGGCAGCTAATCAAAGCACCGCTGCATGCAAAGGTTCCAGAGTACACAGGCAGACATATATGCACTAAGAAAAAACACATATCTGAGGGTTCACATGGTGTAAGGTGACAGAGGAGGCAACCACAGGGTCCAGTGAGCAGGCCGGGGAACATTTCAGCTCTGCGACTCCTCGCAGCGCCACGATTTATAGACTTCAGGCTGAATGGCTGGTGCAGGTGCAGAGCACAGACAACTGCTCTGCTCTGCCGGTGCAATATATTACTGAGCAACAAACATCAGCCAGGGTGTCAACACGAACAACTCTTATTATTTAAGGCTGTGTCTTTTAAAGGTGATGAGCTTGAATGGCGAGGATGGTGCAATCAAGCTGGGGGTCTGAATGCTGTTGCCGTTATTTACGAGAACCGGGTGGTTGATAAATTGGATTCATTTGTTTTACTCACCTCGTATGAATCGAGATTAACCGGAAAGCAAACAACTGATATATTCTGAAGCAATGTTGTATTTTATCCACAGGAATACTGTACGAAGCAACTTTCTCTGAAGCAGATTAAAAAGCCAATGAGCACATACAGGTGCTGCATTAGCCCATCAGTGTACGTCTCTGTTTGTCATGCCACTGACTGTGTCTATTAATACCTGTAGTTGTGGGCTGGGGTACAGGGACCTGTCCACTGCTCGCTCGCTGGTGATTGAAGGCCATGTGTGCTCTTTTACTGCCCGACAGGTGAGGCTTATTTGAGGGCATCGATGAGAGCAGCAGCCCAGTCGTGACCCAGCCGCTGCTAATTCGAGAGACTCACAGTTAAAATTATATTACACTTCATTAAAACACACTTCTCTTTTATCTGTGTAGGAATGACATTCAGGAGCTGCTTGGTTAATAAGATCATTCTGCTGAAAGATCCTCAACTTTGAAATGAGTGCGTGGTGCTTTAGTGGCAAACCTAAGCTGAGCAAAGATATCTGGACATTCTGCATCTGTTATTAGTATTACTAACTGCACAGTAGAAGGGAGATTAGTGTATAGTACACACTGTACAACACAGCTCCATTTTTTTCCCAGTGTCCCTCTGATTCAGGTCAGCCGTGCAGTCATTAGCTGCTACCGCTGTATTTCCAGTGAGGAAGTGAAAACAAGGCCTCCATGAAAGATGTGCAAAGTAATGAGTTCAAGATGAACTTTACAGATAAAAGAATCGAACACACCAACTTCATCATCTAGATCATCATCTATATCATTCATAAATCAGACGCCTCTCATCAGATATCCTCCTTTGTGTAGGAGCAAACCGCCGTGATGTGACGCAGCTGATACGCAGTGAATTTTAGGTCACAAAAGTAATGTCATATGTCAAGGTCAGCACAGTGCAAAAGAGCTTATCTTCATGGTCCTTTTAATAAAATATCAAGTCTTTAAGAGTTTTAAATGAGTGAAAACATGTGGCAGTGAGCTGAAATTGACATTATTTCAGTTTTTCTAATAGAATTGATCTTTTTTTTTGGATATATTTCCAAAGAAAAGGTCGTCATAGTGTCTGTTCTGAGCTTCTCTTCAAAAACATGAAACAGTGTTTTAAGACATAAGATAATCAGTGTAACCATGGTTGTGTTAGGTCACCCTCTTCTCAACTGTAAACATCTCTTTCTCTGTCTGTCTAACGATCTCTGGAGCCCGGGGTCAGCAGGTAGTGAGTCAGTATAAGTGAATGAGAGGGCGCCTGATCTCCTGCGAGCGAGGCTGTCAGCGTGGCCCAGAGTGGGCTGTATGGAGCTTCTGTCAGAGGGTGTCAAATTTCAACGCTCCACACTGTGGCCCTCTGTCCTGCCCGTGGCTGGATCTCAATGGGCCCTTTGATGGGCCACCCGAGGCCTTTCATCGTGCACCTTGCCACGGAGCATGGGGCCCAGGGGGAGGGGGTGGGGGGGTCGCGCCACACAACACCTGGCAGGTATGCAAAACCACGTGCCCAAGACAAAACAAAAGCCACTCTGTCAAGCGTTTATTGGAAATCAATTTCCTCTCCCTCATCTTTTCGCATTCATAAAACGCAGGACGGAAAGGAACAGGGTGATGCGAGGCAGCACTCAATCACGGGCAGGCACAGGGGATGCCACTGTATATGGGTAATAGGTCATTAAGGCAATCAAAACTCACCAGAAAAACATGTCATGTTTTAGATGAGTATCTCACCCAACTGAGATTCTGATCATTTTTCAGATTGTTTGCTTGTCTTAAGGTTGTGTGGCATAAGGTTGTGTGCCATGTGATCATTAAATATGAGGGATGGTGCAAATCTGGTGTGACAATACATGAAAAGTAAAGTAAAACTCACCAGAAAAACATGTCATGTTTTAGATGAGTATCTCACCCAACTGAGATTCTGATCATTTTTCAGATTGTTTGCTTGTCTTAAGGTTGTGTGGCATAAGGTTGTGTGCCATGTGATCATTAAATATGAGGGATGGTGCAAATCTGGTGTGACAATACATGAAAAGAAAAGCATTTTAAACCACAAAAACCTAAGAGTGTGCTGTAAATTGGACAGTTGCATTTGTTTAAAGGTCTCGTCTTACTTGGCCCTCTCCGGTTCCCATACACCTGCCCCTGCGTGCCTCCGCCCATGCTGTCCTTCTACTCTTTTGCCCCTGCCCCACATACAGCAGGCCCATCCCCGGCATCATCCTCTTCCTTCCTTATCTGCAGTTCAAAGCCTGTTGACTGAATTATCTCCGGACGGTAAGAGCGAAAGGAAACAACTGTCAGCGGCCCTCAGTCAGCCGGAGAGAAACTCTTCTCCAACAGCTGCTTGGTTAACTGGCCTTTGCCGCATAATCCCGAGGCGGAGGGATGGGAGCAGAGAGAGAAAGCACAGTGTAAGGACACATCGCTGTCTGCACACGGAGCTCTCCGCAGACAAACGGGTTCAGTGTTTCCTCTGGAGGAGAGCGGTGTCATGAGATAGTGGATGCTCGTAGCAAGAGCGGAAGCTGAGGTCTCAGGTTTGAGTGGCCACAGAGAGCGCTTGGCCGAGGTGTTGAGAGGAAAGGTGTGGTGGCCAGGCCCACAGGAGGGTAGATTTAACCGCTGCACCGAGGAGAAGAAAGAACAAGCCACTGCGCTGCAGGATGAGTGGATCGTGTTGAACCCAGAACACCTGCGGTCACTGATCAAAGGCAGTGCTGTGCGTCTCAGAGTACAGACCTATGGTTTCCATAATCACACTGACTCAGGAGGCTCTGAGCTCGAACAAGCAAACAGTTTACAAGAAATTCTTTCACCCTCGTGTCAGTGTCTCCCCTGAAGTTCACAGTTTGTATCTGTAATCAAATACAAGTCTTAGAGCTCCAATTCAGGGCTGTCACAAACTGGAATTTCTGACTTTGATATAGTACCTTTAAAATACTGATATTTCATTCTTTTTTTTTTTTTTTTGATACCACAGGGAAGAACTGGTTCAACACTGACGATGTAGAATTTTGGTTGGCGCGTCGGCCCTTCAGGCACTTTGCTCAATTTGTTTTGTTAGCACCTTTCGTTCGCAGCACTCTGTTGCATATGGGCTGGCTTGTATCTTTTTCCAAACAGCACTCCTTCTGCACTCGGCATCTTTAATGAGCTAACACCCATCACAAAATCTGAGATGTGCCACAACCTCGTGAGCTATTGCTTAAAATTATTAGGCCATATTCAACCGGAGCGAGGCGAGAGCGACAAGAAGTGAGTGAGAGGAGGTGAGGCTATGTGGGCACCGCAGCGGCGTGTGAGTCAGCTCACTGCTGGAGAGAAGAGAGAGCGAGAAAGCACAGCTGGAGGCAGCGAATCGATAGTGCAGAAAATGAGTCCTGAAATCACTTCAAATATTCAGAAGATGTTTTTAAAAACACTGGTCTGCTTGCATAATGTCTACAGTGTTACATGTCCAGAGGCAGTGGAATAAAACTCCATGCGTAGAAAAGGCATCAGGGGGAGGAGTGACACCTTGTTGTGTCACCAACTTGAATACAAAAGGTGCAACGAACGGAGACAGCGGTGTATGTGATGATAAGTTGACAACAGTTTGAGTTTTTCACTGTATTCATCGCTGAAAAGGCTGATTTTGTCTTCTTTGATTACAATTACTCTGCATGCAGCTATGATGATTTCAGCGTGTTTACCTTCGTGCTTTGGAGACACTTCTGTTCAAAAATGGACGTGTTTGGTGCCGTACTGACATTTTCCATCACCACTCTTCACTGCAAATCAAACATGCTGCTCCTCAGGTAGAAGGAACACTTACCTCTCAGTCCACTTATTCTTAAACATACAGCACGGCTTTCATAATACATTTCTAAGTATTACCAACTACTGGCCTGAAGCGTATTCATACATGTTTAAAAACCCTACACATTTACACTGAAGACACCAACACAGCCAGTCAGCATAAACGTTTTATCACCATATGGCTCAACCCTTAACTACAGTATGGCCTGTTAGATACAGTTGATTTAAAGAAGCCCAAGTCCTCCACATCCACATAGATCTCTCCACCGGCCCCCTCGTCTGTCTTGGCTCTCTGGCACACAAGGTCATCCCCTAGCCAGTCACGACACTCCAATTAAGGCGACTGATGGACGCAGCTAATTGGTAGGATTTATAACCTCCTTTTATTATGCTTTATGAGGAAGGCAAGTGGAGGGCATTACCATTTATAGGCCCCAGGCTCCATGCTGGATCACTGTCATCCACTGCTGTCCAGCTTGACTGCTGAATATCGCAGTCTGAGTAGCTGGGACGTCTAAGTGTCCCCTCACCCGATCCTGTTTGGCTTTTGATATAATTTAAGAAAAAACATGCTGTACAAACCCAAACGTGACACATGGGGGAAAAACAGGGAAAGACTGCAAAGGCAGGAGGCTTGAAATGAGAGTGAAAAGGGAGGACAGAGTTAAAGATAGGATGAAGCATGGAGGGAGGCTCCACGGGGCAGGAAGGCAGGACAAGGCAGGCAGGGCTCCCATAATGAGTGTGTGGTTATTGATTGTATTGTCAGGGTGGCTGACCAGGGTCCCGTGTGCTATGGGCCCCAGTCCATCTGTGGACAATGCAGTCAGTTACACCTCACTGCTCCGTCTAATAAAGAACAGGCAGATTGATGTCATCAGTATGGTTGAACTCTACCTAACACTCACCAGCACCGCTCAGGACACACACACACACACACAGGCACACATGTACAGGCACACATTTACAGTGGGACAGTTGTGAAGCAGTGAAATCATTTTTATTCCCTTTCCTGGCAGAGAAAAAAAATGAGAGGAGCGGTGGTTTACAGTCATGCTGAAATATGGAATTTAAGGCTGCAAGCTAACAATTATTGTCATTATGAATTAATGTGCCAATTATTTTCTAAATTGTTGATTCATTTTCTTTTGATTGACTAATCACTTAATGAACTAATGGTTCCAGCACTAAACAACACCAAAAGGCATTTGACAAAAGGCATGCTTTTATTTTTTAGCATCTCCACTAATTCTACATTCCTCATGACACACCTTGACTGCGAGATGTTGTACTCAAGTACTGATAAATTAATATAAATAAACAACAATAACTATGAAATGTTTTTTAGGATTTAAAAATGCATACATCCAGACGAATGCTCATACACACACACAACATATGGCACACGAACACAAATGTAACCAATTAGTTCACAGAATATCTTTGTATGTCACCATTAATCCAGTTCTTTCCACATTTTGTCATTGTTTCCCTCGTATATACTTATTTCTGTGTATATTTTACGGCAGCTTTTTTTTTTCTTGATTACAAGGTTACTTCCTATAGATTTGCGCTTTTTGGCTGCAGGCCCTGCTGAGGAGAGGTAACATTATGTAAGTGCTTCTGCCAATAGCCTGTTAAAATATGGTAAAAATGCTTACTTTGTACCAGTCCTAAATGCTGTGTTTTGTTGTTGTTAAGTTAAGTTTACTGATCTCTGGCCTGACAAGCAGAGGACGGAGATGGTTTCACATGTGGCGTGCTGTTGTGTGCATGTGAAAACCCAGTCATGTGAATATGCTGTACCGATATTATAGTGTTTTACAAAGCCTTTGAGAGAAAAAAAATTCCCCCCGGCTGGTGAGGCAGCAGTTGTCCCCGTCTATGAACGCAGAGTTCATATCAAAATGCAGTACAAAACATTTAAGTGGCAAAAGATCTGTATGTGCATCTCATGAGAGAGCGCTATCAGTCCAGCACACTGGGAATACACTGCTTTTAACAGCTCAGCAGCACACGTCATTCTCAGCGAACTGACAGAAGGTGTTTCAGGTCAGCCCCCATGGAGCAACTGCTTTCATGATGAGGGCTCTGTGTTCTGCTGCTTAAAGTTGCCTCCTTTAGGAGGAAGTCAGCACCTCCACCTGAACATTTGGCTGTACTCGAGCTCCAGAGCCTCCGTGGCAGCAGCACGAGCGATTACTCCTGTGCAGCCAGCCAAAACACAAAAATCAATAAACAATCTCAACATTTCTGAGGGCCTTTCATCTGACTTAATAAATGTCTCAATCCACTGTTATGACTTCATTTTGCTTTAACGTCTTCTTCATGTGCATCTTTTGCCGATCAATTAGAGAATGGAGTGCCCCTTCTGTCACGACACATGCCCTCCATCCGCTGCTGCAGCACACACACACACACGCACACACATCCTATGCACAAGCACAAGGTGAACTTCTATTTTAATCCTTGAAATGAGATACTTTTTGAAAGCACTCACTTAAATGGCTCATTAGTGGCCATGCCATCCACTCTTTTCAGGATACTCTACGTCTTACTCTCTTGTTTCGAGTAATTTTATCTTAAATATAAAGATGATTTTTCTCATCTGTAAATAGAAATGTTAGCCACCTTTGCATAACGCTCTGATAGAAATCCCATGGAGCAGCCTGGTGCTCGTTTCCAGCTGGACACAAGACGTATATGAGCGTGCAGGAGAGGCACCATTTTTAGGGAGTCTGCAGTGATGACGACCTCAGGATCTTTCTCTTCAGGCTGCTCCTGCTGTCACAGGCTCTTATCCTGGTGCTGCGGGGATGACAGGTGAGTGGTGCCAGAGCCCCTGGTCTGTGACTGGAAGCTCCAGGAGAATTTCACGCACACCCTTCTCTTGTCTCCCATCGATTCTGCCACTTCCCATTATTGTCAATCAGAGCAGCATCGTCTCCACGGGAGGAGCTGTGCAGCAGGCAATTGCCAGGGCAGCGGGGTGCAGAGAGCAGCAAGCTGCACGCCTGCCAGCCACTACACCAGCACGGGGCCACCAGGGGCCCCTCTCAAGAGGCTGCCTGGGCAGGATGCCACAACTAAAACTGAATCCTTTTCTTTACAACACATAATGCACATGGCTAAGAAGCATGGAGGGGTGAAACCTCTGGAGCAGCTTTGTGTCGACAAAAGGAGCAGCTGAGGCCCTCGCTGCAAACATAGTTTCACAGGGCTGTCAGCAGGAAAGCAATGCTGCTCTCTCAGACGTGACCGCCTTGTTAGAAAAATGACATGATAACAATGACAGAAATAATGGAACAGAAGTGAAGCACTGTTCTGCAGGTTAAGGAGGGTTTGGTAGGTGGCAGCTCTGTAAGCGATCTTTTGGCCCTGAGTGGGCCACCGGCGTGGTGCCGTGCAGGCGTTCTGGTCAGGTAAGGCAACCATGCGGCGGCTATAAGCCCTGGAGATTGATGGGAATGGTGCCCTCCCTCCCTGCGCTGTAAAAGATTATCCGCTCACCCGCTGGAAACAAAGCTGTGATGGAAATTCGTCTCGCATCATCAGCAACAAAATATCTACACGGCAAAGCGGGAGTCTCTCATTTTTCATGGGCTATATATTAAATAAAAAAGGGCATTAAAGAAAAAGGGAAGGGGGTGGTCTGAGTGATAGCACTAGTTAGTATTTTTTTTTAAATGGGCCACTTGAATCAGGGAGATTATACGGTTTTTATTGGCTGTCAGGAAACACAACTTTCTGCGTACTTCACCCGCTGAAGCTCGTAACGCTCTGATTAGAATGCCAGCAGAAATGAAAAGGGATGGTGCCGGTGTAAAGACACAGGAGGAGCAGCGGGACAAGCACAGATGCCCTGGAATCTGCTCTCGCTCAAATACACAAGAGGACCAACACATGCACGCCAATAAAGCACAGAGTGAATGATCAGGCTGCGCACAAGCTTCAGATTTACACACCAAGTTTCAGTCAGATCTGGTGTCGGAGACTGAGCCGTGCCTACTCCGAACTGGATACATGAGACACATCGAGCAGAGTGTTATCTCTCACTAAGTGAATATTGCATTCAGCTGATATGTGATATTTGAATTTCCCATTAGGCGGAGGGAATATGTGTCAGAGTGAAAAAGCTCAGTGATGCTTGCTCATTTCAGAGCAGGCAGTGAATGGAAACCTTGCTTCACAGTTGCAGTGTGTCATAGAGGTGATAAGGATGAAGTGATGGAGGGGGGGACTCCTGAGGGGGCGACTAGTAAGAAATCTGACTGCTGTTATTCACAGGGTCACCTACACAGGAGCTCATGAGTCAATTTGAAGGCTAACTATCATTTAGCAGAAACTCAACCAACTCAACCCGATCGTGGTGATCTTCTCCCCTGGTTTAGCAGTGTTCTTTTAAAAAGGCGGAACCGATAACCTCACGAGTGAAGCAGCAGATTGAAATCGGTCATTATATCGACTTGAGAGACTCCAGTCTGTTCACGTCTGTCAGCTTGTTCAAACTCAGCTTTCAATTTCCCATAGCAGAGAGAGAGTAACATCAAACTCGCAAACATGACAGAGCTGGCTCTTTCTGACGAGAGGAAGCCATTGATTTTTCCTCCATTTCACCATCAATCTGGTGGAGAAGAGGTGGCTGTGGGTGCTCAGACAGCTGATGATGTGATTTGTAACCGTGGACCACCGGTGAGCGGAGAGAATTGCTCCGAAATCTCAACACGTGGCAAAGTGACAACCACCGTCTTCAGCCTTCAGCCGCAAGATTAACAGTGGGGGATCTACTGATAATCTCCATTGGCCGAGGGAGTATTTTCTCTGTCTGCCACGCCAACATTTGTATTCAACAAGACCGCTGTCAAACCTGACCTCACCTGTGTGCAGTTATTGGCTGGGGGCTACACACCCACTGCCCAGAGGTTGCAGCCCAGAAACATCCCGACCACAGCAGAATAAGAAGGAAATAAGAAATGCAGACAGAGAGCAGACCTGATAAATACACCGCCACACACTTCTAGTGGGTCATAAATTATGATTGAGAGTCATTACATAGTTTTTAAGAAAATCGCACATTATATACCTTAAACACCGTCACATTGTCGTTGGGAGCATGCTGAGGTTAGCATTTAGCTCAAAGCACCCCTGTGCCTAAGACCCAAACCACCAGCATGGTGTATTCAATAACTATGCCAGGGCAACAGCATGTGTAAAAAACTGGATTTAGATTAAAAATACTTGCAGATGTCCTGGTGCTTTAGGGTTTACGATGCATGTGACCACACCAGGAACCTTTGTCGCATGTCGTCACTCCATCTCTCTGCCAGTGTTTCCTGCCTCTCTATACTGTAATACTGCCAAATCAAAGAAAAATATGCACATATAAGTCAGTCTTTGACACGATCATGATCACTCATTTATTGCACACAAATTCAATATTTGAAATAAATAGATACTGCATGTTTTTTTCTATAAATACTCATGACATAGAGGAATGATTATAATATTACCTATGACGTGAAAGCAAGACATTACATTGACTTTAAAAAAAAAATGCGTTCGCTTCATTTTGAAAACACTGAAATGACCTAAATACAACTAAAAGTTCTTAAAACAGCATCTTATCCACAATAATACATAATCATGTTCATACAGAGTTTATTCAAAAGCAGAGTATCCACCTCATACTGATAGTTAATGTTGACATTAGGTGATAAAAAACAGAGCAACTGCATAAACGCTGCACTGCGGGTTTGATTGGATTCTACCATTGTAATGTCTCTTTTAACATCTAGTGACATCGTGCACGCTTTCTAAGGGAGGAGTAATCCTCTTTAGATCATTTGCAAAGCAATTAGACATGCCTCCACTGCCATTAAATACAAAGATAACAGCCTATGAGATAAGATGCTATTTGTACTACGTATCAAATGTGGATAGCTGCCTAAGAGCCCTGATATCAGGGAGATATATTTAAATCCTTGTAAATGAAATTAAAAAATACGACAGTAAAAAAAGACATATCTACTCTACTATCTATCATGAAATTGAATTTATGTATTTAATGTCCTCAGACCTAAATCCTCAATTAATGGACGTATAATTATGCATCACATCATAAATACTACACATTTTGTACAGTGCAATCACTTTAAATGCATGGCTTCATGGATAATATCGAGTCTGACATTCCATTGAACGAGGCAAATATAGAAATACTTTTAGCTGCCACAAAAACATGAGATAATGTAAAATATATTGATCATCGCCAGTGCAGCATCGCCGCACTGACAGTCACAGGAAACCCTGACCACACAAGGTTGGATTTCATTGAGAGAAGGGTGCCCAGATCAAACCGGATCACTTTTGAAACCCAAAGTGAGTTGAACTACGGTGACTCGCAACATGCATTTGTCAGCAGGAACCAGAGAGCCTCTTTTGCATGTGTTTCTATCACCACGACACACTACACAGCAAGAACAAACGCCACTGACAAGAAAGGAGCCACGAAAAAAGCAAATTCCCCACTGACCTGTGACCTGGGGGACCAAGGGGGCTGCCCTGCATGCATACAGAGGAGGTTCAAACAGAGTTTATGACTGCATTATCTCGTCCTCTTCCTCATCACCTCTCCACCCATCAGTGGACACTAGAAGCCAGTACGCTGGAGCAGACAGACCAGGCATCACTCATTCACTCACCTCCTAGGTGCCTTTGTCAGGTGATTGCTGGCGGAAAAAGGAAAACAGATCAATACATCTCCCATGGGCCTGACAGGTAATCTTTACCTGGGATGAAATATGAGTGGTACCAGCCTGCTGGATTCCTTAACTGTAACAGGGCAATTGACTGGCTGCACGGAAGCCATTCCTCCACTTCCTGGCCATTGGAAAATCATTTTGGGGCATACAGTCTGGCTGAGGTGTCATTATGGTGACTGCTAATTACCAGAGAGACGGGTGAGGTGTTTCCCCTCCTGCTACTAATGGCACTGTATCTGAACTGATGCGTCTTCCTTCCCTGTCAATGCCTTGGCACCAAAACACGGGCTGACGGATAAGGCGACGGCGAGAAGCTCCCCTTAAAACACTACACAGTCAATACCTGTCAGCGTGTTCAGGGGCATACGTCTTGAAGAGGCCACCAATGTATTTATCAAAAGCTTCTTTGTGTCTAATTACAAAGCTCAACTACTGGCTGTTCCTATCAATCAGGGGTGTATTCCTGGTGCGGGAAGAGCCCACGACGCTGGTCAAGCTGCAGCGACGGACATAGCCGGGGGTGGGGGGTGGGGGGCAGGGTGGGGTGTGGTGCTCTCTGTCTCAACACTTTGACTGATTCCCATGGCAGGATGTCTTGTGTGAGGCATCCATTTAGACGAGTGTGCACACACAGCATTTATAAATGTCATCCCTGGCCAACATGATCACATAAAGCCTTCTCAGACGGATTACTGCAGACGTATAACTCACGTTAATTGGCAAATCTCATTCTACTAAATACGATTCTTCTCTTAAATAAGGCTTTTAAGTGTCTGAGAAGACATGCGGCACGTAGCTGATGATATTCTGTTCATTTCACTAAAAAGGTATCTCGTGATCATTATAGAAAGTGCATACCTGTGCCTTTTGCTGCTGGAAGATTTCACATAGGCCTGTTTTTTTCTTTAAAGGAATGAAACTTTTGCGCACAAGTTCACTCTGCTGCTTCTCTTCATGCCAACATTTCACTGGAAAACTCACTTTTTAAGACACTCTCCAGCAGAGAGGATTTGATTATGTACAGAAGAGTGTGTTTCTGTTGTGTAAGACTCTCACCTGCACGGTTTAGGTCAATTAGACTTGACTCCTATATAAAAATGCATTTTTCTGAAAATGCTGCTTGTTAACCAGCTTGGTGAGGACTGTTGTGTTTGATCTCACTGTATGCTGCCATTGATCTTTTAATGCATCTGATGCCGAGGGAGACGGGGAAATGTATACCCCAAGGGTAGGTGAAAAGACAGTGCGACTCTCCTCTCCCTCCTCCAGCAGCTCCTCCGACTCCTTTCTGCTGGCTGTCAACCACCCTCTGCACAGCCCCAACAGCAACTAATCCACCACTGCTGAAAAACAGGCTGCTCACACAGATTTGCAGCTCGCCTTGAACTTAAATATATTTGGGGACATTTGAATATAGAAGGTAAGCTGGAGAGAACAGAGGCGGCCCTCCGAGGACCACAGCTACACTCCCTCTGTGTTGTGCTAATGAGCACCTTTGTACAAACTGTAGCTTTTCAAATCCATGCTAATAGGAGGCCTGTACTTTGTGTGGCTCTCTATCGGTGGTCCCCTCTCTGAACCTTGCAGCAGCATGTGGTAGCTAAGCATTCTGATGCTCTCCTGTCTCTGGGATAGCTACGTGCTGCTGCACAGCCATTGTTGCCGCTGTCTGAAAGTAGAGCAGACTCGCCCCCCTCCCACAGCCACCCAACCTCACCTGACCGTCCTCCCAGTGTTCCCACTGACAAACGCTGCGCTACTAGAGTGGACATAATTGCCGGATTGTGTGGTGGCAGGTGGCCTGGAGGCTGTGTGTGGAAGCAGGAGGAGCCGTCGAGTCTTGAGTCAAACGAGGAGCCTCTTGAAGTTGTAGAAGATGGCAGAAGGCTTAACAAGGCTTGATTGCATTAACATTTGTCATGCTTAATATACTACCTGGAAAGACTGGATCTAGCAGTAACATGCTGATTTGAGGAGTAATGATGTGCTTTGCATTTTTTTCTTTGTCTTCGAGTTTGTGCAGCAAGAGGAGTTTTAGCCTTTTTGTTCTCTGGCACAATAGCTTCTTTTCTTTTGGCACGCTCTTCCACACTTAGGCGCACTGGTCCAGTTTCCATTCAGGTGTCCTCATGGTCACCCCTGGAGGAGAGATAAACTCTCAGGCTGAGCAGAAGTAGAGGACCGTGGACCTGGTGCACCTGCTCCCACAGCCTCTAGGGTTGAGGTGTTACTGGCTCCCTGTGCCTCCTCTCTCTGGTGTTCCTTGTGAAATGGGTTGCTAGCTGCAGAGAAAAAGAAAGCAAGCTCTCACAGTCTGGACATGTAACACAACACTGAGAACAAACAGTCTAAGATACTCTCTTAAATCACATTTCCCATCACTGTTTAAATGGACAGCCTCTCAAAAATTTAATTTAGTCCTCCTGGATCGCTCGCTCTTTTAGGTATATTAGAATAAAACTTTGAAGCAATCCTCGTCTAATAGGTTAAATATTAATGAGGTTTTGGTCAAGTGAGCCAAATCCAATTTGGCCCCATATGACTTGTGGACATGGTTATTAAAAGGCCAATCTGTGCTGCTCCTATGGCTTAACTTCCCCCCTCCGGTTATGCTGTGTAAGAAGCTGTATGTTTTTAACTCCATTCATCACACGTTCACATCCCACTGACTACCTTCCTTTTTAAAGATCCTCTTTCTCTTGATCTCACTCACCGTTAAAGCTTTTTTGTCGCTGGGAGTGAAGGGAAATATCTGAAAGAGAACCGGGGCCAATTTTTGCAGAAGGCAGAGGGACTCTAAAACAATTGCTCTCCCTAACATGTTTGATAAATAAATCTTTCCCGATCTACCCAAAAAAGTTAGCGGCGGTCACACAAGACATTTGCGAGGCGGTCCCAGAGCAGAGGACAAGGGAACTAGAAGTGACATTGTGGCTCTGGGCTGTCTCAAAGGATTAGGCATTACAGCATTCACTGGCATGTGCTTTTGCTTGGTCCCATTATATCTGCTTGTGCCTCTTTCCAGATGACTTCTTCCCCAAACTGATCCGGCGGGCAAGATAATTGATTAATATTTCTTGAGGGAATGATGACTAACTGTTGCTGAGGTTCAACCCAAACACTCAGGGGAAACACAGTCAAAGGCCTGGATCAAAATTCAGGGCTTTCCATATTTGACAGATACACAGAAATGGCTGGGAACATTAGGTTTGTGAGTGTGTTAACATGCAGTGGGCATACCAGATACTGGCCTCTATTCTGGGTCAAGGTCACATTGACGATTAGCTGTTTCTACACATTTTTACACTGTGATCAAGAGAGCAGATATTCAATTAAACTAAACATTTTAGACATTACAACACAAGTCCAGGCTGGACTCATTCAAGCAAAGTGACATTATTCCAGTCAGTCGGCTGGATACTACAAATAATACTGCAAAAGTACCAATACAACTATTTAAAAATGCTACAAGTAAAAGTCCTGCATTCAAAATCCTATTTCAGTAAAAGTATAGAAGACTTATCAACCAAATGTACTTAATGTAAGCATTAAAAGTGAAAGTACTTCCACTGGCTGATATCTTTAATATACATTATATTATTAGACAGCTGATACTGATGCATCAGTGCTTAAGTAGCATTTTACTGTTTTAACAGTTGAGATTGATGCAGTTTCTATATAGTTAAGCAGTTTAGTCAGGCCCTCTCCAAAGAGTCACAAGATCAATCTAAAGGGCACGAAAAAAAGAAAGTTCTGATACACAAGTCATTATTATTTTTCCTTTTTTTTCTCGAATCTTTGCTTTTTTGTGAAATATTGGAAATACTCCAGTACAAGCGCCTCAAAACTATACATAGGTGCAGTATTTGAATATGGGAGCTTAGTTTCTTTCCACCACTGATTGCATGCAGGTTGCAGGCAAATAACATGAAGAAATCACAAACAGTAACTGACTAAAATTATCTTTACATTACATGTACAGTAAAAGAGGATTTAAAAATGATGAGCTACTTTTTTATTCAACTGCTTCAATGAAAGATTCACTCAACTGGTTTTACATCAAGGTCAATAAAGACATTACAACGCAAAGGTTTTCTGTCGATGGGAGAATTACAGTACATGCACTTATTGTGGGTGGTAATGGGAGGTTGAATGGAACCATCTTACCATCTTAATAAGCTCTCATGTGATGCTCTCTAAAAACAATAATTACAGGCCTTCCTGGAGCACTCCCCTTCCCCTGTTTATTAATCAGCTAATTACACATTGACAGTAATGGGCCTGCTGATTCCCACACTTAAATGAACAGGGCTGAATAGCTCTTTAATGATTAGCCTTTGTGTTTCTCTCCCCTGCTCGCTCTCCTTCTCTCTCTCATGCACACACACACACACACACACACACACACACACACAACATTCTCTTCACAATTGACAAAATAGGACATTCAAATGAGACCTCCCGCTGAGAAGGTTTGCACACAAATGAGTCAAGACGCACCTGACAGACTGAGCTGCTAAAAACAAACGTGTCTCCACAAACAGTTAGAGTGGTTACAAAAGCAGCAGGTTCACGGTTACACTACATCAACTTGTGTGGGCCTCAGCGCTTGAGCTCAGCCTCCAGCAACAGCAAAACCCACCACCAAAGTTTGGTGGAGCAGCGCAGGCAGGTGCAGGTGGAGACGGAGGAGATGGGGGGGGCTTTTGAAGGACGCGAGCAGGGTGCAGAGTGGAGCCGGAGAGGGCGAAATAGTGCGGTGGGCTGCATTTCTGTCAGCAGAAGTGATGGCTGAGTGGTAGCGTTATTTGTCTTGTGCTGCCATACGGCCCTCGCACTAGCCTGGGCATTAATGAGAGGGGGCCGGACCGCCGGGCAGGAACACGGCGGGCCTCCGACGCAGGTGATCTGTCACGCAGCCGTCTCGCTCGGGCAAGGAGACACATGAAGACAGAGGGGAGGCGGCAGGACTGACCGAGGGGCCGGACGCCACATGGACACCCACATGTGGCACTTTCCAACATGAAGAGATAACCCGCTAACGGTCTGATGAGGCCAGTGAGACTTCAACTCAGCCTATTTGCACCAACTCTTGAAATGCTGCAAACTAAATAAGTTACGGTTTATTACCATCATCCCTTTATGGAGATAAAGATGCAGGGAATTATAGGAGACAGCAGGGGAGGAGTGAAATTGCAATAATGAATTAGTCTGTGGGTCTTTACACTTACTGATTCATCGTTGCCTTTGAATAACTCTCCAAATTTGTGTATTTATTCTCATTCTGAACCACTGGGCTGTTAACATGGTGCTTTTCTCTAATTCACTTACTGCAGAAGACAAATATCAATATTTGGAGAAATTGCGCAAGTGATGGATAAAACCCAAGTTAATCTAGTAGAAGTGACAATTTAAATCTCTATTTTTCATAAAACCCGATAACACATAACAGAAAACACTATATCTAGTAAGGACTCGTTGGATTGAGTTGGATTGTTGGATTGATGGTGCTGCGAAAAGTAGAAAATGGCCAATTTACGGCTGAGAAATGGAGTGGTCATCTAATCCAAACAGATACCTGGCTTGATAAGTTGTTGTGTTTCTTTTTTTTTTTTTTTCCACAACCAGCTTCAGCACTGCCGTGGAAGTGCTAAAAGGGTAAAGAAAGAAGACAAAGCAACAGCTGGGTACCGCCTCAGTAATTCCCAATGGAGCCCTGGAAGACACCTCCAGCCGCAGACCATTTTCACTCCTGATTACAGAGTTTCAAATCAACCACTAACACATACAACAATCCACTTCCTCCGGCCAACTCAAACAAAGACTCGGCTGTCGTGTTCACTAAGAGCAACACGGGGAGCCACGTCGTTCCTTCCACTAAATGCAGTAAACAATCTTTCCATGCAAACAAGATGTTTACCAGAAAACAACCACTCAACAAATCACTGAATCTGATTTTTTTTTTTTTCTCCTCTGTACACATTTATGCCAGAATGGCAACAAACCAAGATTTGTACACAGAGAGTGTGAAAGCTTGTCAGAGTGAATGTGCATCTCCGGGCGGCGGTGAGATTACTGAGGACAGACATGGTGCAGCAGGCTGCCAAAGTAAAGATTTATACAGAGCAGTTGCAGCTGCAGAAACTGACATTGGACAGTATAGGATGCATGATAAATCATGGTGGACAGGGGGCACTAGACTCAAGAAGCAGGAAAACACTCTGAACAGAGCTGAGGGGGGATGTGCCAATCAGGGACTCTCCTTCTATGCAATTTAGGGAAAAGATAATCCGTCACCTACTACATAACACACACATTAAAACACCTCAGAGTGCATGACAGTGTCGCCACTTAAAGAAACATGTTACAGTTATTTAGAGGAGTGGAAAAATGCAGATTGGTAATTTGTACATTTTACACAAATGACAGTTATATTTGATTTCATTTTCATTTGAAAACATACATTTCCTCCTCTTGCACCTCGTACAACAGACTGTGGATCTGTTAACTGTCGAGAACTTGAGGGATGCCCCTTGTTCCGCATGTTGAATATGAGGGGTCCTTAAGGGCCAGAGGTGAATCCTTTTTTACTTTTATGGGAAGTGGTTGAGCGCTGGGGAGGTGAAGGACAGAGTTGCCGGCCGTTCCATCACTCAGTGCAATAAATGGATGCAATCTGTATCCAAGTAAAGCATTGGCTGTTTTTAGATTCCACCTCTTTTATCCAAATGAATGATGGACCCTGGTACAGTGCACTGTGAGGCAATATTAATATACATCAGAGGCCTGCACCCCTCACTAAATCAGGGAACCACCAGCATTTGTTATTTAAATGACAAACAGCAGCTGCAGGAGTGGAGCATGGAGAGGGGACCCAGAAGAAAAGGTGGACAAACCAATTCAGATTTCAATCCGGCAAAGACACAAGGCCCCGAGCCATGACTCTAATGAAAAAAGGCAGCTCCGCTGGTCCAAACAGACACGGGGCGTCCGCTCGGTGCGACTTCCGATAGGATGAACTCCACATCACTTCTGCTTTGAACAGAGAGCTTCAAATGTAACACGGCTACCAAACCTAACTGTTCAATTGCCTCTGCTGTTAACTCACCAAATATTTTCTGTAATTTTGGTAGAATTCCAAAAATGTACTCAAGCAACATTATGTGACCACTTTACTTTAAAATCGTTTTGATGGCACATTGACTTGTAATAGGGAAAATGATGCTTCTTTCATTCCCACTCTGTGTGTAAGGCTGCTGGAGCCCACCGGAACAGCGCACACTGCCCAAGTGGGCCTCAGAACCAGGCTCAGCAGCCTCTGCAGATATCACGGCAGAGATGAAGCGGCCAAAGAGGCAAGAGAAGCAAGAGACAAGAGTAAATGTCAGACTGGCTTTTAGTCTTCAGCGAGAGCTTCACGAAATGAAAGGCTGCAAGACAGATGCCAAGTTGGCCTTCATGCTGTCGGACTAGTAAGTAATATTAGCTGGTTTGTTAAGTCATGCACTTGCTTGATATTTGGCTCTGCTGGCAAAGCTGTCAACTCACTCTTTTTTGATCATAAGTTATACAATCATAACAAATGCATGTGTGCAGCTGTCCAAATCTAGTGGCGTAAAAGTGAATTGCACTAAGAAACTGTAGGGGCGACAAATCGCTAAAAAACAAAACAATTCTTGCATAATGTTGTAGCCATGCTAGCTGCTAACTAGGCTTCCTCCCCCAATCCCATGAAAAAACAGTTCATTGTCGTCACTCATTAACAGTGCTGAGGAAACTGGTGATAAAACAAACCAAACAAACAAAAGATTCAGGTTAGCCAGACAGCCTTGCCAGTATCAAAGCACCACATTAACTTTGGGTATGCATGCTAATTAGCATTTAACATGAAGCAATTTATACCATAGTTGTGGGTAATTTGAAACTCTGACCTGATGTGACACTGAAGTGAATTGTATGACAATTCATTTGACAGCTGTTGAGATATTTGACTAAAAACCTCAACCTAGAGAAAAAGTCGGCGGGTCGCCAAAGTCAGCAGGATTCATCCTCTGAGGACCGTGAACAACACAATTTCCTGGCATTCCAGCCAACAGTTGTTTAGATATTTCAGTGGCTAAAAACACCACACAACACAAATGATAGCTTAAGATCTCTCTTTGAGATACGTAAGATTTGGAGTCTGCAGGTTTGATCTTACGGGTGACAACACAACATGTCCACTAATAATATACCCAAGTGGTGAGGAGAGCAGGGATTCATCATCTGTGTGGAGGGCTTTACCTGATGTGACGGCCACGGCGTCTGTTTCCCTCCTCCTCCTGGAGTCTCCTGTGCATAACAGTCCTGGAGTGACGTTAGTCTGCCTGGGGGGGGGGGGGGGGACACGGACAGAGAGAACAGACGTTACTCACATTATGATGATGCAGCTCCCATCCACAACACACACGTGAACATGTAGAAATTTAATAATTTCACAGGCGTCGATAAATGCAAGCGCTGCACATTTGCAAATGCTGCAGCTGACATTTAGCCTCAGTAAGGTGCATATTTTCTTAATTTTTCTTCATTAATCCATGTTTTCACCACAGAGCATACTCAATGAGGAGAGGTGCTGGGGTGCATGTGGCTGAGTCACTGCAGAGTTCACACAGACAAATTACACCTGCTCTATGCCTCCTGTGTCATATGTCAGGAGCCCTGAAATAGGAAAAGCCCCCCCATACCAGCTTAATAGCCCTGACTTCAGAGATGTAAAGTTAAGGTCAAGGTCCGTTCCATCACTGGGGTGGGGGGGGGGGAGCAGCTGTAGATGCAGTGTGTGTTTGTGTGTGGGAGGAGGGGGGACAGATTGAGTGAAGGGAGTGTGTGAGGGAGCTACAATAAGATATAATGCATATTCTGGTCGTTATAAGCAACTAGACTGCATTTCACAGAGGATTTAAGGAGTCATATGGTGAGACGCCCCAGTAGCTTATCTGATAGAGTGCACGCATCATGCACTAAGGCAGCGGCCCCTTGGTTCAGTCCAACCTGGGGTCCCTTGTCCCCTCGCTCTGACCCTTTCCTGTCCATCTTCAAATGTCCCGTCTAACAAAGGCCAAAAATGAATCTTAAACAAAGCACAACATGGCTGTGTGCTGTTTGAAAATGTCAAAAAGCAGAAAGGGTTCACACAGAAGCTCCTTGTTAACCAGCGTGGCTCATCTTGGACTGCAGGCTATACGAAGCTCACAACCCTAACAGGCACATGCTACAATAAGGCCCCGTCAGGGCAGCCTTTTAACAGGCAGCATGTTCCATGACCTCAACACCCATAAATCACATGACGGGTGTGCAGGCATGGGGTGTCGAGAGCAGTGCAGGGCACGCTTTGAGCGAAGTCTCTATGTTGTATAATCAATAGATATAAAAATAAATGGCCTGACCGTTATTCTCTCCCTGCTACCCCTCTCTAATAAAATCCCAGTAATGCATATTTCATTTACTTTTATACTTATTGATTACCTGTACTCCAGTTAGTAAATCACGCGCCTATCGATCCCTCAATCGTACCTCTGTCGGACAGCACATAACCAGCCATTTGCGCCCCTGATAAAGAGCTCAGGCATTGAACTCCCCACAGTAAATCTTTGCAAACTAACTTTTTAATTCCAAAATCGATCCACATTTAAACGTCGCATTATTTCACAAGGCACGCCTGCGGTATTAAAAGTAATACCCTGATGCATTTGGTCTTAATGTGTGGAGGTCCATCCCTCCATCTCTTCCCTCATTACACCAAGGCTGAGGCACTCCAGGGCCCCTGCCGCCTGGAGGGAGGCGAGGACCCTCCCCTGCTGCTGAGAGCTGAGAGGCAGACCCGCTCCGGGGCCGCCAGGGGCCCACAGAGACACTCCGCACAATGCTAATCAAACATGAGAATACCATCAGCTGGCTCATTAACCAAGGAAAAACACCACCATTCATCTCTGAGCAGAACCCAAAGGCTGTTTACAAGCATGTTACATGGCTCAGTGTAAAACTGAGAGAAGTTGTAAAAAAACGCACAACAGTGTTTTTATTATTTAACATCTGTTACTTCATCAGCTTTAACAGCATGACAGATGTTGGCCAGTTGTTTTGTCCCTAAATCTACAGAAACTGTGATGAGAAAACTAAGATTGACTTAGAGGCAATGAGCAATGAAAAAACAAGTCGTACCTAATGAAGACGGCCAACAACAACTAAATTCTGTCAAAGACACAAGGACACTGAGGAAAAAGTCTCCAAGATAGATTTTCAGGTCATATGAGACGCTTTTAAATGCAGCGCAGTCCCTTAGGGTACAGAGTAAAACGGCACTGACACAGGGTCAATTGTAATTTTGGCGCCCACATCCAAAAGCAAATATATCAATTAAAAATAATAAATCAAAAGAGGAGTGAGGAGCTGCAGTTACAAAACGGCCATCTATTTTCATTAGGGTACATGGCGCTTCAGGTGTGAGCAGGATCTCAAGATTAATAGAGGTATTCAAATGAATCAGAAAGGATTAGGGTCTCCAGGGAACATAATCAATAGCTCCAAATCAATAATCAATAGGCCACTCACACCAATATACTAACTGCTGACACAGAGATCTCACAATTAAAATGAAAACTGGGAAGGGAGTGGCATAAGACTATGATTTATCTCACAGCGCAAGTGTCATTTAGAAATAAATAAGTCAATAGATAAAAGCTGCCGCTGCCTGGCTCAGGTGGGAGGCAGTTATGCATTTTAACGTGGCCGCCGGCCCCGAGCATTACGGCCAAATCCCACAAAGCATTGCGCCCATTCGCGCGCCGATACCAGGATAAACAGCACGCAACCTCATACAGCCTTTATCACTTAGCATCAAATCTCTGATTGTCGCCGTCAACTCGCGGCAAACAGGAGATGACAGCTTTTATTAATACAGTATCATTTCGACCTGGCCGCGGTACAAGATTAATGCTTACACTCTGCCCACAGAGAAAACACTTTTCTCTCAAGGGTGTTTGGAAACAAAGAAAAGTCAGACATATGGGAGCTCAGCGCTAGAAATCGATCACGCGGGCACGACGGCGAAAAGAAATGAAAATATAGTGAAGTGAAATCAGGAGTGGACACCTTAAAGTTTCGTTAAGAGCAGGCGTGAGTAATCATAGCGTTTCTCATTGACATGCAAAGCGATAACTGATTGTCCAGTGTTGTGTTTGCATGTGAATGTGTGTTTTGGAGGAAGTTAAAGTACGGGTGCCGTGTGTGCAGAGCTGGGTCGGAAGGACAGAGCAGCAATCTCGCTGGAGAGTGGATTTGAGCAGCTTGGGGAGATAGACTCAGCTCGTGCCGTCCAACGGGACACATCAGAAGCCCCTCTCGTCAATCCCCCCTCTCTCCCTCATTCATTTGGGAGTATGATTTATACTTTTTGAAGTGAAGGGTCTTGAATCCCACTATAAAGGAATTAAGAGGTCTCCCCTGAGTCCGCCATTCAAATGAGAGCATGGCAGGGATATGAGGGCTTTTTAATAGAGAGAAATTAGTATTCACAATGCCTCAAACTGGAATCTGAAGGAACCTTTCAGGTGGAGAAGAAAGGGCCAGTTTAGAAAAGAAAGCCCTAAGAAGTCGGGGGCTTTTCATAGCAGTCGTGTTTTTGCCCCTCATCAAGGAGTGCTGGAGCGCTCTGTGAAATAACCCAAGAGAGAGGGAGGAAAAAGAGTGTGTGTGTGTGTGCGTGTGCATGTGTGTGTGTGTGAGAAACAAAATTAAGAATGCACCATAAATAGGCAGAGTGGAAACAATACAATGAGGAGTCCCACAGTCTCGAGGCCAGGGGGGCTAAGCGGCTTCTCAACAGTCCCCCATGCAGATGCATCAGTTCCAGGGATGACTGGGAGCGATGAGATGCTTTGACAAACATCTTTTGGATAAACCTTTTTTTTTATGCTTCTGTGCAGTCCCAGAAATGCACAGATTTTAATCGGCACTGCAACTATGTCAACACACAGTATTTCTCTATTTGGGAACGCTGACCTTGAAAACTATTGAATTGAAGTATTACTGCATCCAGCTGCAGCTGTCTGTTCTGAGTTCAGCTCAGACTTCAGGCCAGGATTGACATTAACATTAATCTTCTGCTTGTCGTCCTGGAGACCCCAGGCCCTCTTTAACAGCTCAAAAAAACACAGTGAACATCGTTTAATCACCTCAATACTACATGACTTAATTAATTACACGAGAGATGTTTACAGTATAAACATGATTGTAATCTGATGACAAATAACAGAAAACACCACATTACGTCTGTTTGGGTTCTCAGAGACTTCAAACCCTCCAAAGCTTCCAAATGTTTATTTCAATTTCTCTCAATGGCGTTTTGGAACAGTTCGTTCATAAGAGGACTAAAAGGGATTTAGGCGTCTCTGGGGTCTCACTGACCTCAAACATGAGTAATGTCACTGTGTAGGAGAGCATACTGTAGATTTCTTTGTCTGTGAAAGACTTTTTATATATTTGTTCACGTATACAGGAACATGCAAAACATGAATTATTACCTCTTTTGGTGTAAAAACAATGCTTTATGATATTTTCTGTATTCTGTCAACACTCTTCTACAAATTGGGTTTTAATGAGTTTGAAAGAAAATACTAAATATATATATAATTGAAGAAAAAAGGCTTGATTATACAATTATTATTATTATTATTACACATACAGGGTCTGTGAGAGCCCAAGCAATGAGGAAGTAAAGCCAATGTCAACAGAATGGGTTGAGATGGATGTGGCTATTCAAATATGTGTGCATGTGTGTGTTAATCACCACTGAAAGGAATATGTATAAACTAAAGATTAAAACCTTCTCGAGTGGATTTACAACATTTTTGTTTTGAAACATGCCGTCAGTTCACTCATTTATGCAGCAGTACAGGGCTAACAATTAGCTCCTATAAGGTCACTCAAACACACATTTAGGTGTGTGTGTGTCCCTCCTTCACAGGCTAATTTCATCTTAGTGTTGAAGATGAAGGTCTGGGACCTGAATCAGCTGATCTGCCCACACACAAACACACTCAGTCTCAGAGGAATCATCTCAGTAAAGATGACTCTGGTTAACAGTGACCTATGCTCTGTAAGCGATTTGTTTAAATGAGTTGGCCATAGACTGATCCATCAATATATTGAGCTTTGATTGGAAAAAGGTGTCTCCGATAGGCCCTTGAGAGGCTACTTTATTTAACGTGTGGCATCAACTACCTGTTTCTGCAGACTGAGGAGGAACATCTGAGATGGGAGCTCTCTGACACCATGTCAATAGGACACACTGGTAATGGGCACAAAGGGTTCAACTGGAAATTGAAAGTATCAATAAGATTTAGATTTTGCAATTTCACCATTAAAGTCTGAGCAAAATTGGGGCCAAAAGGATAATGAAGCTTGGAAAAAACTTGTACTGTAACATACCTGGCTTCGGTCTCGGTTTCCAACAGAAGGCAGCCAAAAGCTAAAAGGAGACAATCAAAGTATAATTACTGATGGAAACAGATGGACTTAACAAGAAGAGCGCTATACAATGTTGTTTTTAAAAGAGGTTTAACCAGTATATCGTACTCTCTCTGATAAGGATCTCGGGAGAAGTGTCTCAGTCTCTCCACAAACACCGGCATGCTGTTGCCCTGTAAAACACAAATCAAACACACACAGTAAGAGAGACACACCATAAAAACTGTATAACTGTTCTCTCCAGAGGAGGAAGATGCCACTTTGCTTTAACCTTGCTGGGAAGCCGCCTCCTGTCCTTCCTGATACAGCAGGCAGCAGAGCCAGGCACTCGTTTCAGACGTGAATGATACCGATACCCTGCAACAGTACAAAACGCATTAATCTTCCTGTGTCGCAGAATGGTCAGAAAAGATCATTAATGTTTAAGATAGAAAGGCGAGCAAACTCGACTGGTGCAAGAAAAAAAAAAAAGAACGTGGATCCAAAGCACGCAGTCAGCGTCCTCTACCTCTCTGAGAGGGTCTTGCAGGCTGCAGGAAGGTGGGCGAAGGACGGTTGCCCTCGAGGGACAGCTGGCTGTCTGAGTCCCAGCTGGGCAGCAGGCCGGCCACGCCCGTCCCAACTCCACAGTCCCCCTCGAAGAACCAGTCGCTCTGCTCGTCATCGCCTGCACACAGGGACGGGGAAGACCGCATCGGTTAGCATGCTTACATATTTTTCAGTTCTCCTTAACTGATGTTAATAAAACTGCCAAATTAAGAATTTCCTCATTTAAAGTGCTATAGTACCACTGTAAGTTCACAGGACCACTAAACAGCAGCCTACAGTGCAGTTTGAGGACAATGTTGGAAATAGGAGGTAAATGTTGGAGCAAAGCGACTGATTCAAAACACTTTGGAGAAATTCAATCACCGTTGTACTCAAGTTTGGGAGAAACTAAGCTGCTGTGTGTTTGGCTGTCCGACAAACTTCAGCGGAGCTTCGACTGACATGTGGCCGTCAATAATGACTACTCCTTTAACTACACACCACCAGACAACAGCAGCCTCGTCCCCAGACCTCGAGCTCCTCTCAGACCTGTCAGTCAGCAGAGAACACGCAGGAACCATGCCTCTCACAGTCAAGGTGTAGTGACAACTGTTAAATCAGAGGCCGCCTGGCCCCACCACAGCTAATGAGATTAGCAAAGGCTTCAGCGCTCATTAACACGACATGACAACGTCTTATTAGAGTCGCCTGGGTGCCCAGCAACCAGCCCATTGTATCCTCCCTCTCCAGGCCGGCATTCCCTCAGAGTCGAGCGGGGTATTGTCCAAATCTGACAACTCGTCATCTTTCTTCACTCCATCAAGAAGGCTTCAACTGTGAGCTCCAAATACTCTAAATCAAATCACTTACTAGTTTGAAGAGATGAAGTGATCTTAACGGTTTCCTGTATCTTCAAATTATGCCTTTTTTCATACCTTGTCTGCCTTCATCATTGGTGAACAGGCCAGGGTCACTGCTGCATGTGCTGCTGGTTTCCCTGCAAAGAAAAGAAGGAAAACATCACATGTGAATGATCCCCACTGACCTGCGCCTTTAATATCGATAACCTTTGAGGATGAAGAACTCTGTTTTGACTTGTCATCTCAAACCCGACGGGTTCTTTAGGTCAGACAATGTTACAGCGTCTGAAAAGTGAACAATGCGCATCAAAAATTTACATGGCCCCGTAATGTCAATATTTAACATGTAACATTCAATAATAAAAATAATGAAGAAGTCCGAAGCTGGAGGTCGACATAAATGGAAATGACACAAAAAGACAGAGCGTGCTGTGTTCTCCCTTGTTGCGATAGCAAACACAAAGGCATGAGGAGAGGCTCTGATCGAAGCCACTGAGTGACATGCACAATCTAATTGAATATCCTCCGCTGTCAGCTCCAATCTAATCTGGCCTGCGTTGTGGAGGATGACAGGAGAGCGAAACACATTCCCCTGCCCGCCCCTCCCTCTGGGTGTGCCCCACACACACAGAGATCCACAGACGTGCCGCTTCCACACTACAACTGGCCAACATCTGCTGTGTGGGCTGCTGCTGCTGCTGCTGCTGCTGCTGCTGCTTACTGCCTAGACAGCTCCATCGCTGCTGCCCCAGGCAACCCCTGTTACACTGCCTCCACACCCTCTGTGCCCCCCTCTGCTACCCCAGACCACCCTGGGTTTCTCTGCCTTTCTCACACCTCAGCCACCTTGAACTGGGACCTCCACACACTCCAAGGTCATGGGGGGGGCTGTTAGGGGAGGGGTGGAGGTGATGAAGGTGGAAGGTCCAGAGCTCAAAAGAGGATTTTTTTTTCTCTGAAAGTATACCAAACTGTCTCGCTGCTGCCATTCCTTACTTTAATTTAAGTCATTAAATAAATGCTCACTATTGTGTATCGATCGTGAAAATAATTCCCAATAAAGGCACTGTTTACTCTTGTTTAAGTAAGTTTACTAAAGATTACAGTGCCCGGCAGTTTTGGGAGATTACTGAGCCTTTTATAAAAATGACACTATATTTAGGGATGATGCACATATTTCACCATTTCTAGAAATGTGACAGTGTCAGCCAACCAGCGAATATCCATCTGCAGTCCATCGACACATTCATGTATTTATGATGTGCCTGATGGTCTTGATTGCCTTGCATTTTTCTTCCTGTTTATCATCGCTGACCTTGCTCATAGGAGAAGGCTGGAGGGTCAGATATGCGCTGATACGGTGCTTTGCCATATTGCAGAGGCCTGCCAGTGACGACAGGATCAGAAAAACGTCGGCCCAGCCCGCACGTCTTCCTGGCCAGATGGCCCTGCATCATCTCCCCGCACATCCGCAAGAAGCAGATGTGAGAGGGAGCAGGCCTCTCCGGGGAATCTGGAAGATGTCTGGCCTCGCCAAGCAGTCCTGGACCGTCCCTCCACCCCTTCAGCCCTCTCTCCAGACTGACTCCCCAGGCCTCTGCTCAGCTGTACCCCACCTCTGGACACATTGGCTGGCATCTGGAGCACACAACACTCCAACACAGAGGGCACGGCCAAAAGCTCTACAATAACTACAATTTTGGTTTTATGCTTCATTCCACGACGTTTCTTAGAAATTAGGATCCAGTGATTGTTAACCATTTCCAGCAGCGCGGTGTAAAATAATGTGTTTGCTTCTTATTGGAGGGATTTTGTGCAAAGTTTGAAAAAGAATCGCAGGTATAAACAATTAATTAGAGACACCCATTAAGTATTTATCCGTATTAAAGGTGTAATGTGATGTCGCTTGAAGCAGCACAGGGCCGATGTGAGACCGTTTCCATTAAGTGCTGCCTAATTAATGGCATGAATTATTGAGACCCCCATTTTTCTTGGGACCAAAAGAAACACCTCCTCTTTCTTCAGCAGTGACCTTTGTCAAGAAAAGTTGACAAACATTTTGGGCAAACTTGGGTCTTCGGCACAAAAGAGCACTTCCCCCTGTCAGAAAATAAGATATCCTGTTGTGGATTAGGTGCTGTAAACACAAATAGGACTTAATTAGATAAAATACCATATGTCCATGGTGAAACAAAGGCAAGGGCAAAAACTGCATTCCAGTATTTCAGAGCTGAACTCCCCACATGGCCCTATTGTCTCTATACAAGCCAAAGAGGTGAAGCAAAACACAGTATCCAGATGAGCACTAATCATTAGGATATAATCCTCAGCTCCTGGGAGAGGCAGACCAGTTTGCACAGAGATTACAGGCTAGCCGCCATTTATTGAGCCCGGGCTCATTCTGCAGAGGAATAAAGAAGAGGCAGAGACGGAGGGGGGCAAAGCGCTGATAACAATGGATCCGTGGGCTCTTCAAACAAGCCGCCTCAACCCAAATCCATGCCCTCTTCCATGGGTGTCTGATTATAAGGTTATCCCACCATCCCTGAGCTGCAGTAATTGGATTAGTCTCAGAGATTTATGAAAATTAACTTCAGCAAATGCTGCACTGCTTCCCCCCAAAAACTCCTCGTAGAGTTTTCAAAACAGAAATCATGGCACGATAAAGACAAGTGCGAGAAAAGCACACACGGTGGCTTTGTTTTTCTGGTGCCGGGGTTGAAGTCAGCATCACCAGCAGCAGCAGCACACAGCTGGAGACGGAGGCTGAGCCCAGGACGGCGTCTACCCACAGGTGAGGCCTGCTTGCCGGGCCAGCCTGGGTGCCAGGTGGCCTCGTTGCCAGCAGGCTGGGCCAGGTCTAATCAAGGATGTGGAGACCAACTGGAGCTGCCAACATCTGCTCCCCTCGCACTTGGGTGGCTGAAGGCAAAGCTCTGCTCAGTACGCACGTAAGAGGAGTAACCTTGAGGAGCGACCAGACGCTTCATATGAAAAAGGTTAATGGAATGAATGGAGACCTAAGAAATCCGAGTGCTCCAAAAGACATTTCAACAATGGCATCTGTGTCCGACATCAAATGGACCATACGCTCGCTGAGTATAAATATTGCTGTTGTACCACTGTCAACCCCTCATCACTGCTGCCATTTGTTCATATCCTTTGCCTCTGCCACGGCTTAACCACTAGATTGTTCAGCCCTCAGAACAGTGTGGCAGTCTACTGAGCAGCAATCAAGAGCGTTGGCGTGGTGTAAGTGAGAAATGATTGACAGCGTGCCACGGTGTTCCCATTTATTTCTTCTCCGGAGCTGTTTTCTGTCAGAACGGCTATTGATTTTTCCATAAAGTAAGAAAACAAGTACCGTTTAGGGGCTAGGGAGGTCAGCACAAATTAAACCAGAAGATGTAAAGCCTTCCGTCTGTCCCATTACCCGTTACCTCAGACGTCTTCTTCTCAAAGGAAACACATTGTGCAGGAGCACGGCAAGACATTGAGAAAGGGAACTTCCAGGCTTAAAAGATTATGTTACTGAGTGTTATACTGACACTGAACTGAACTGCACGGCTGTCTGTCAGTTTATCACACACGTGGACCACGTGAGGTACTGAATACCAAAACACCAGTGATACTCTATGATTGCTTTACTTTACTGCTACTATTACTTTCTTTTTTCCTGATTTACTAAACATCTCAATAATATCCCATGATAAAGTATGTAATGTAATATTGCCATCAAATTTTGTACAGGCGTTCACGATCCCCAGAGGATGAACCCAAATCATTTTTAGCCTAGTTTTCCTCTGATTTCCACTTTTCCAGTGAAATATCTCAACATGCATTGAATGGATTGACACCTTTGGTGCAAACATTCAAGGTGCCCAGACAGTGGGCAACTATAGTCAAGGTTAAGATAACACCTGCTTAGCATCAGCATGTCACTGTGAGCATGCTCGCATCATGGATGTGGTTAGCACTCTGATGTTAGCATTTCCTATCCGTCACAGCGCGGCTGCGTACAGCCTCACAGAGCTGATCGCATGAATGTGGATTCAGACTTAAGTCACTGTAGTCTTTTTATGTCTTATGTAAAAGCACTTTTGGATAGAATTACCTGATTGCTGAATGTCTTATATAAATAAGTTTGTCTTGTAAATTGAATATCTTTGACTGGTTTTTGACTGTTTTTCAATGTTTTTCATTTCCTGATGTTCAAAAGACCAAATGATTTATTTCAATTATTTGAGGAAATGATCATCAGATTAACCAACACAGAAAATAGCTGTTAGTTGGTGACAGTTTATAATTGCCAGAATGATCATTTCACCATTTTGCCTTTTTGATTCCACCATATATTGTAATCTTGCCGTGCTGTAATAATGTAATGTCCCTCTCTGCTGCCACTTTACAGCCACATTTAGTTTTGCTAAATAAAATACACACAAGAGGGTGCACTGTGGGACACTGGGACAGGCCCAGCTTTAATTACCCAGCCCAAGACAGGAATTCATTTCAAAACAAATCAATACCAAACCAAGTCACTTATTTATTTGTGACAATATTTCTCGAAAGGAAATAATGAGCTGGCAGATGCCCGGAGGCATAACTATCAAAGATCCCTCCCTGGTGATCATATCAGCTATAGGAGATGAGGATGAAGAGATTCTATCATTCATTTTTAATGTCAACTCAATACTTTAAAGTGAAGTGGTATGATTGTGATACCCTTTTTTTTGGTTTAGTTGAGGACATGCTGAATATTGACAAGTGGCTCGATGAAGACAGGCAGTATAGATCATTTTAAATGTCGCCTTGTTTAATTGCTTCTGTCTGATAGTAGTTATGATCATGACTTTTATGCTATGGGTTTAACTGCCTTGGTAACTTTCCATTTAAAGGGTAAAAAGGGCTTTAAGAGTTCTGAGCTCCTTTTTCAGTATGGTTTTAATCCCGACTCTTCAAACAATGGCAGGGTTAACATTTGGCTTTTTGAAAAACTGTAAATTAAGTGTAAGATTTTAAAAACTGGAACTGCTCATTTTTCACACATAATGAGCCTAAAAGCTTTTCATAACATCCTAAATGAGACACCAAATGTGGCGTGGATCTCTTCCTATAGGGCCTTCCTGTGTAACAACACTGAAGAGACTGATGAACAAAAAGAGGAAGAAAATACAAATATGCTTCCTTAAATCGAACATTACCCTTCAGACATGTTCTCGTCAGCAGCATCTCTGTGCTCCTTGGCCATCTTTCTCTTCCAGCACTCCTTTCCCATCAGCCTGGCTCCTTCGGTCTGTCGGTCTGCTCCGATCCAACTGCCAGCCCTCTTCTTTGATCCTGACAGATGCTGCATCCTGGACGGCCTGTGCCTCCGCTTCCCATCGACACCAGAAACCTTTAGCTTCTGCTGCAACCTGACTGTGACGTCTGAGGTCATGCGTTTGACCTTCCTCCGCCTCCTCAGCGGCCGTCCCGGGTTATTCTCCGTGAAGGAGTCAGACTCCGGCCAGGACGGCTGCCGCGTCCTGACCGGGCCTCTCTTGACGGAGCGCCACCGGTTGGTTGAAGTCATGTCGTCAGAGTCACTGCAGTTGGCCACGGGGGCAGCGATGGTTGAGGAGCAGTTCCTGTTCCTGTATTCTTTAGTCTCGTCCAAGCTGGACTCTGAGGCCTCAATCCAGCACCGCCTGTGCTCCAACGGATAGAGGGAGGATTCTCGACAGCGCTTGCGGCCTCTGCGGCGGCGGATCTGCCGGCGCTGCCGCAGAGGGCTCAGGACCATTTCCTCCCACAGCTCTCCCAGCTTACTTTGCTCTGAGGTCTGCTCCAGAGCAGACACCAGGTCCTGCACCAGCTCATCCATCATGGTGCTGGAAAGCAAAGACAAGAAAGACGTAACAGAGTTCAACAGAGTTCAGCTGAGTCGGTCAAATTTAGGACGCTGCCGCAAGGATGGATAAGTAGTTAAACTCTAAACCCCAAAAGTACATTCAGACACCGAATGGTGACATCATTATATTTTATAATTACATATATTATCATTATATTTGTAAGTGGACCAGCATCAGTGAGAAATGTTTGAGAAAACAGACACACAGTATATTTGATGGGGATTCAACAATATGTGTTACATGAGTCAATATAAATTTATCTACCATCAGAATTTCTGCCATAATGTTTCTGCCATGACTGCTACCATGTTAGTATTTCTAGGTGTTCTGGGCCACTGTGGTGATTTTTCCATCATTGTTATAAAGTATCTTGATTGGTCAGGTATACAATATGCTGGATTAACCAAAAACTCATAGTCATGTCTGGTTATTTTAAGCATAAACTGTTTCTACAACCCTGATTCCTAAAAAGTTGGGAGACTGTTTAAAACATAAATAAAAACAGAATCCAAACATTTGCAAACCAGCTGTGTTTACAGACAACAGGTTAACAAAGTGTTCCTGAGTTCATGCACTAACATCCTTCATACAGTCATGTGTTCACAAAGTGTTGAACCTCCCTCCATCCTTGCTTGTGAACGACTGAGGATGTCCCTTTCATACCCAATCATGATACTTTCACCTGTTAAACAGGATCCAAACAGGTGTTTTTGGAGCATTGAACAACTTCCCCGGTCTCTAGTTGCTCCTGTCCCAACGTGTCTGAAACGTGTTGCTGGCATCAAAGCATATATTTACAAAAATCAATGAAGGTGAAGAGGCAACACATTAAATATACTGTCTTTGTACCATTTTTTCCAGAAGTCTAGCAGCATAAAACTGCAGATGATCATCCACACTGAAACTTTCAAGCTCCCCTGGTTTGACTGATAACAGCTCGTTTGGGCGCTTGCAGCTACTGAACACACTGCATCTTCATGACTAGCTGAGGAAGCTACACTCACTGGGAAGCTGTGCAACAGCAGAACAATGGCAGAGGCAGGCTGAGCTGTGTGTTACATAACAACATGTCACACGTGAGCTGAGCACAAGGACAGCCTGCACAGCCACACATCTGCTCACTGCCGACCACCAGCGCAACACAGCGTTTAACAGCGTTTCACACAGCAAACGAGACACACACGAGTCACAGCCACCTGAATGTTCGCTAATAACAGCCACAGAGTCCACTGAGTCTGAGCACTCACCAGTCGCAGCTTGTCTTGTTTTGTTTTCAGCACAGCTGACACACCAGACGCACTTCCGCCCTGCTCGCCAGCCAATCAGGTGCCTCTGCCTCGCTGTGACGCGGCTGTAAAGCAGCGCGCCACACCAGCACAGCGTCCATGAAGATAAGAGCAGAGCAGGCTGCGAGGCTGCAGATAGCACGTGTCACTTCAGCACCGATCACAGCGAGACTTGGAAGAAGGTTACAGACGGGGTCCTGTTACTGTCCAGGAATGTGTCTGTGATACTCAACAGAAATCATAACGATTCTCTGTTGTAGTGCGTCGTTTCATTCCCTAAAGTGACCTCGTAGAAAAATAACCCTTTCACTGTGACATAGACCTAATTATAATAGTAGATGCATACTGTCAGGGCCATAGTCCTGAAATACAAAGGTCATGAGTCAATTTTATATAATAATAATAACAAGAAGAAGAAGAAGAAGAAGAAGAAGAAGAAGAGGAAATAGTAGAAATCATTGTCATTGTCAAAACTCATTTTTATCATTATCATTTTTTAACACCCACCTTATCTTTAGCCTTTTGCTTCCTTAGTTACTGTCAAATAGAATTTTGTTTGCATTACTACTCATCTTTACTCCTCACCTTGAGTGGCACAACTTTTAAATGTAGGCTAAATTTGACATTTGTGTAACAGACCAAAGCATGCGCTTCTTAGTACACTATAGTTCATATTTATTGATGCAAGGTTAGAAGGAGGCATTTGCCGTATAGACTTCATCAGATTCATGAATTTTCTGATGAATCTGATGAATGTCCTGAGATTTAAGGCTATCCTTGCGCCAAAAGGCAAAAAGAAAGCTGCTGAACATACATCTCCAAAGTCTGAAATAATAAATAACTCAACAGAAAAAGGATGTGGAAAACAAGACTCAACAGACTGATTCTTACTTAAGGTATTTTTCTTCATTCGACAAACGCTTGGATGAAAGAAGAAACTGAGGCACTATAAATTTAAAGATATACTCTCCACACATGTATTAAAGCATTCATAAAACTTGCCTAATGTGTGCCTGACATGAGAATAGAAAAAAAGGTATAATCACCACATTAAAACCCTTAAAATGGTACCTCCTCCGTCTCCATTAAAAATTCCAGGATATATGAATATGTGAATATTTCAAATTTCACAAGTTTAACTGCTGGACAAAGTGTCTTCGTCTTCACTGTAAAGTCCATTCTCACTATATGTGCACTGTTTGCTGAATACTGGACTATCTGTGATCATCATGCTCTGGAGCAGCTGGACTCAAGCCTCTAACCCTAACCTCTACATGAGCGGTAGTACTCAGCACTGGTACTACTTGTAGTAGCAGTAGTAGTCTATTCACAGTAATAACGTTAATAATCAAATCATCCCTGTAAGGTGCCTGTAACATAATGGGAACCGCACACAGTGACATTTAGTGGACATTTTTTGTTTGCTGGGTATCCATATAATTAGAACCACATTAAACAGATCTTTCCAGGAAACTTCCTAGGAAATTATTAGGAAATTACAGACCCGTAAAATTAAATGTTGCCATTTTACTCCCCAACATGAAGCTCTTATCGGTGCTTCAAAGCCTCCACGCAGACTTTTCACCAAATATAACCTAACTTTTGAAACTTATGTCCAGTTTTTGCTGTGTCCTTGAGGTGTTTAACCGACTCTGCTGTGATTTTTAAAGGCTGCGTTTATGGCGTTGTGTTGGATTGCATCACCTACGCTGCTCATTTCAATACTATGCAGTGCACATCATAAAACACACAAACAAAGACCTCAAAATGCAGGAGAGTGGGTCATCCATTAATCACAGGGTTGGCAGGTTGATTCCCAGCTCCTGCTGTCCACACGTCGAAGTGTCCTTGAGCAAAACATGAAACCCCAGTCCCCTCTGACTGTTATCGCCTGCCTCCATCGCCACCTATGTGTGACTGTGTGAATGGGTAAAAGTGCTATATAAACGTAGGCCATTAACACAAGATTTACATAATCTTCATAAATCTACATGTATGTAACATTTTGCTAAGTTCTTCAAACAAATCCTAAACCATGCTATGTTTGTGATTAGTTGTAGATTAGAGTAATTCTATTACCTCTGCACCTTCTCAAACAATAGCGCACTAATAAGTGTTTTATGATGTAATGAACAGTGTCAATAATGAAGAATTGGCGCTGAAAGCCAGTGAGTCACCGAATGAGGCAAAAAGTCATTTACCACTTCTCTCATCTCTCAGATGAAGGCAGCCCAAATAATGAAAAAAATAAAAGTCTGAGAAAACGAGTACAAAAGCCAGTTAATCTCTCTCATCTTCCTCTTAATAACTGCAAATTTCCCCTTGGGCCCATGGGAGAGGGCCTCTCTGTGCCGCTGCCACCTTATCTGTCGCCTCCATATTTCAGCATGCTGAGCGGCTCCCTCAGTACCCAGCCCCCGGCCTCCTCTCGCCGGGGCCTGTGGGGAAGCTGGGCTCCTGGGCCCGCCATTGTTCTGGCCTGGGAGAAAAGTCCGGAGAGAGTCCTGAAAGCTAGAGAGTGGGAACATTAAAAAAAAAAGAAAAAAACTTGAGCCACTGCTTCATTAAGCGGGAGCCTTTCACAAGCAAACATATCAGAGACGGCCCCCTTTCAGAGGCAGTAATTAGCAATTTGGAAACCTTGCCCCCTCAGGATATACAGTTTCAATTTAGTCAGCAGCTTTAGATTCTTAGGCACTTAATATTCATTGTTTCTGCCATCTTCCCAATTTCTCGACGTACATTGTCTAGTCTTTCACTGGCGATAAAGTGTTTTATCTTTCATGTAATTCTTCTTTTCAATGAGCCCTTTGCAAGAGAAGTTAATTTTTATAAATAATTTTCAAAGGGATTTGCAAAGAATGTGAGGGATACGATAGCAAAGTGCTCTTCAGGAAGTGCCAGGCTGAATATCATATGGAGCATTGGCTTGATTGATTAAGTCTGGCTGTAAATAGTGTACGGGAAAAGTTCCTGCAACTTACTGAGAAGTTATATTGCGGCTCTGCGACTGATGGCACGAATGAAAAAGGAAAGGATATTCAAGTGTAAATGATAATATGTGCTTGACATTGTTGGTGCTGATGCTACGCTATGTGAGTACTGTTATCGTGAATTTATTTGCATGTGTTTGTACTGGCATAGTAAATCCTTTGCACGTATTTAATGGTAAATGTTTGCAAACTCCTTATTAAGCCAAACCACATACCGTACCTCAGGGGGGCAGGACTGACACTTATCTATGCCACCATGGAGCCTTTGTTTCAAAACGCTACCACTTCCATTCATTTCCAATCAGCATTGTCTAATAGAAATAATTGATTTTTGCCTCCTCTCCACAAATGAAAAACGCTTCTGATTAAACATTTTGTCTCCAAATCTAAATTCCGAGATCCCCATCAACACTTGAGAAAAATAGGCAACTCATTAAAGCGAAAAAAGAAGTAGCTAAGATGTGAAAAGAGGAGGCAGGGAATGAAATAATGAATGGAGTCCGAGTGAGCTATCTTTCCCAGGCAGAGCGCCACTAGGGATGCAAACTCTCAGCCACCAGAAATGAGCTACCTATCTGTGAAAAGAGTGACTGCTCCATCCTATTTGATTTGGCTCTCCTATCATCTCTTAAGAAGATGTCAGCCTTGCTTCTTCTATTGCTCTGAGCCTTTATCAACCCGGAGACGATTTCCCTGCAAAAAAAAAAAAAAAGGAAAAAAAGAAGGGAGAGACGCATTTCAGTGCCTTTCATGGAGCAACACTAAAGAATAAGTGTTATGCGATAAAAAGGGGGTTGTTAAATAGATCTGTCTATTTGTATGGTAATAATGATCGCTTAAAGACTCGGGGCTCCGTGACTTGTAGAACAAGGAAACAAATCTGTATTCAGGTATTGTGTTAACATGACTCTCCAAACGACCTTGTGAAACTTTCATACAGTAAAAAATGAGTCGGATTCTCCAGTTTTTTTTTTTCTTTGTTTGTATCATTCTTTTCCCCTTTCCTTTTAGAGTGGAGGAGTCCCTGCACTGGGCGAAGCCGCCCGTCTCAAACTGCTGGAGCTCTTTGCATTTTAAATGATCTTTTTATTGACACATCTGATTTAGCATTCAGCATATATCTGATAAATGTTGTTAAATGTTATGTTAAATATGTTTGGACGCTTGTGATGTTGTGGGTTTGAATTATCAACCTTTGCTACATATCATGAAAAATTCACATATTTCTTAGAGTTTAACACATTTGAGTGATTGCAGCACATTTTAAACAATATTGGCAATGATGGAAGAAGTACTAAGATCCTTTACCACAATTTTAAAATACTGCAGTAAAAAAAAAGTCATGCATACAAAACTGCATTTGAATACAAAGTGCAGGAGTATTTAGCAAAATATGCTAAAAGTATCAAAAGTAAAAGTACTTATGCAGATTGGTCCATTTGAAATGTTTATTTACATATATTTCAGTATTAGATTGTTATTGTTATTGGTGCATTAACATGTAATGTCGAGTCGATGCACTGTTTAATGTAGAGTTGGGTATTTTCATCTATAAAATGCATCATATTTTATTAGTTGATGGTGTTTTTTGCATGAAAATTTTAAGTAAAATCTTTAAAGTAAGGAGTATCTGCAGCAGATACTGTAAATGTAGAAGATATTTACCTCCGAAATGTAGTGGAGGTCTCAAAAGCAGTGGAATACAAGTACCTAAAACCTGTATGGAAGTGCAGCGTTTGACGAAATGTACGACCACATCTGAACATTGGCTCCTGTTATGTTAGATTACCGGTTCCTCACCATTACAAGTGAGTCCCAGTGTAACCAGAAGCATTAAAACCACAGTGATGGCCGCTGACTGTCAAAAAGCCAACCCTGCGGTCTCTCATTAGGATTCAGAGGCTCTGTTTCTGTCCCCACGTGAGCTCAGCTATTAACAAAATTATCAGGAAAGCCGGCCCATGAACCTCAAGAGCATTTTTTTGTTGTCAAGCAAATCAAACAGTACGTGGGGTTTGTTTGTTGTTCTGCGTACCTGGAGACCCTCCTGTACACTGTTTCAGATGCATCACTGTCATGGGCGGCCATGTCAACCTGCTCCACCAAAGAGCGCCTGACATGTCAATTTAGCAGGTGGTGCGCTGAAGCTGAGCCTGGTTAGTTGATCCTGTATCTGCTCTTTTGATATCTGCATGTGTGTAAACAACAAATGGTTCAGCCCTAAAATGTCTGTCTGAGGTTTGTGTGAACAGTGCAACTAATTTCTCAAATACAGCACCAGAAGGACAGATATTTATGTGACTGTAAAGACTCCGTTATGCTTCCAGTGTAATTCTCTCTGTCGTTGTTTCGTATGAACAAATATATGAGCACAGTGACACAAAGGCAAATGTAGTGGATCTAAAAGGAGAGACTAGAAGATAAAATATGATATTAAACTGTTGGCAGACCGGTCCTGGTTGATGAGGGCATGGAGGGCTCAGGTAGTGGCTCACATGCCAAGAAATGAGAGCAAATTCATTGTGGGGCTGGACTCAAAGCTGTGAGGTACGTGTGAAAATACAGAAAATATGACATGTCAGCGCTCGTTTTCATGTGATACTTACAAGACGAGCGATTGCTGGTCCAGCAAACAAGGTGCAGCCTGTTACACGACAACAACGCAGACAGAAGAGGAAAAGTAAGACAGAAAACTTACGATGTAATTTATGGAATTATTATTAACTGACGTATATGAGGAGGAAAGAAAGGCTATTACATTTTCATTACAGACACGTAACCAAAAAAAAACCCCACAAAAAAAAGGATGAGCATTTGTTCCTCCCAGTCTCCCTCCCATGTTCCTAGCTTGCTATGTCTGTGAAGCCAAGAGGCCATCTCTGTATACTGAGAGAATGAGGAGCTTTCCATACACAAGCTGTTTGTGGCTTGGAAGCTGTAAGGCCAGCTAGAGGCGACGCTGCTCTACACAGAGTTCCAAGCTGCAGCTGTCAGTAAGTCACAGGACTTCTGGCAAGTAAGGACCAGTTTAGGACAATACGGTTGATGGCATCTCTGAGACCGTCTCCCAGAACTCTGCAATGTTTAGGCACTCCAACACCATATGTGAAGAATCAGATCTCATGTTTTCCAAGTTTTGTCTTCCTATAAGAACATTTTAAAGAGTAATATTTGATTAGAAACCACCTTTATGTGCTGATCTGAGTCTAGCTAATCTAGCTAGTGTCTCGGTGCAATCACAACGTCCCTGCTTCAGTCCTGTCGGGGACCTTTGTTTCACCTCATTTCCTCACTTTTCCAGTACTGTTCTTCTCCCAAACTACAAAATATAAGCAAAATTGCCCCAAAAAACTAAAAATCTGTTGATCAGTTTTGGGGAAAAAAGCACACATCAGGTTCAAAGATAAATGAGTTGGGTAGAGCGATAAATTTGTTCCAAGGAAGTGAAGTCAACCAAAAAGTGAGAAAGATCTGAAAACAAACACCTGATAACAAGGTAGGAAAAATGTCAGGTGTACGTGGGAGTTACAACCATTTTGTCCTTCGGTTAGTTTAAACAAAGTATTCTTGACTAACGTCCTTCATTTCAATTATTTATGTTTTTGGAGGTGTGTCAGTGCTGCACAATGTAATCCATCAAACGACAGTCGATTCCAGAAACATTAAAAATCACTTATTTAACGCGGACACATGAGCAGTATTTAAGGTGTACGCAAAGCATCCTAAATCATCTCACTACAAAACAAAATTACGACTGCGTGCATTTTGTGTTCTTCCCTCACAACTGTATCGCTCTGCTGCTGAACAGGAGGAGGATGCAGACGACACGTGGCTCTCCAGGTCATGGAAAGCACTAGAGGTAGATTGATTAGCCTGCTCAGTTTGGCTGATTAATCAGCGCCCCTTAGGTGGAAACAAGCACCATTTATGGCTGATTACGTTCCCAGACGGCAAAATCTTAACGTACAATTGACAGTGGGACTTTTCAACCTCTATTTAAACCCAGCACTTTCCACCTCCTTATTTCAGTAATGAAAATGCTGCTTACATATGGTTTCATGAACGTCAGCTGTCAGAGTGTCGGGAGTTTTTCCACTTTAATTTGATAATGACCAACAAGCCAAAGGAGAGGGGAAAAACATCAATTCCTACAGAAATGCAGCAAATTCAGCAATGAACATTTTACCAGATATACTAATTTCATGACAGCTAAATGATTTGCTAAAATGTCCCAAAAAAATTCACAGGTTCCAGCTTCATAAAGGTGAGAATTTGAGTGGATTCTGCTGAATATCTTTTGGACAGTTGGTTAATACCTGACGGGCTCTAAATCAAGTAATCAAGAAAACAGTTGACAGATTAACTGATAATGAAAATCTGGTTGCCGCCGTGGTACCATAGTGCTACAGTATATATAAATAAACTTTCAATCACTGGTTTCACACTGTACCGTCGGCATGAAGCTCTAAGACACTGAAGAACCAAAACCAACCAACGACAGGCTCTGCTCCAGTGATGGTGAAAGAAAGACTTTATGCAAAGTGTCTGTGACCTTTTACATTGAAGTGAGCTTGATATTATAGTAATGCTGACACTATCAAACTGGAAAGCGAACACCTATCACCCTGAGGACAGTTGCAATCACCCTTTTCATCTTGCACAGTTCATTCTCAATGGAGCCAGACCACAGTGTGACACGGGACTTTAACTTTCCCCTCCGTCACTACCACGAGCAGCGGGGGGGAAAGAAGCCGTGGCTGGTGTTTGAATTTCTGTTTGGTCTTACCTGTGTACGTCCTGTGTTTCACTTGCAGCCACAATTTCTCACAGCTTTCGCTCTGAACAATAGGGAAGCAGGTCTCTGCGGTCGACCCTTTAATGTTCACACCACACCTCATGCCACTGTCCAGCCCTGCAGCCAACGCTCGGCTCCAGAGTGGCCTCCCCCGGCCTGGTCACCCGTTTCCATTTATCTGCTGGGATAACTATAAAAATCTGTCAGGAGCGGGGTGGCTTTTTTCGCTCAGCTCAGCCCAGCTGGCAGATTGAGAGCCCCCTGTAATGCACAAGTCTGTTTTTATTATTCTTGCTGGGGGAACACTATTTCATCAAGTGCATGATTCCACAGAGGAGAGGAGACAGCCCCAGCCCGGCTATATTTCTTCCAATCAAACATTCCAAGGGGAAAAAATGAGTGGGTGCCATCAAATCCCAGAATAATGCTGCCAGATTTTATGTAAAAAGAAGGACTGATGGACAAATACAGGAAGGCAAGACAAGTTTAATGACGTGTGTTCAGGAGCTGAGATTGGAAAACTGACAGAGAAAAGCAGCCTCTTTGCTGGAATATAAATTGTTGTGCGCTGTAAAAAGGCTTTTATCTGGAGTGAATATGGGACGAAATACACAGGTCAGGGTTAAGTCATTTTCTCCGGCAAGTTAAGCGAATAATGAAGGCGAGCCCGCGCGGAGAGGAGCACTGCTACTGCCAGTTTGTCTTCATTTATTATGCCAAATCTCATGATTTTGGCGTTGGCGCAGTGAGTGCTCTGGCGCGCACCGGTGGACGACATATCGCTTAATTTACACAAGGTAATGAAAGCAGGGAATGGGAGGACAAAACAATTTACCTGCTGACACGGGAAGAAGTGATTTGCGAACATGGGGGGTGAGCGAAAGAGCAGGCAGAGGGCCAGGGCCAAGGGGTGGAAGAGGAGCAGAGATAGGGATGAGGGGGAGAAAAGGAGGGGAGGCAGGGAGGAATAAAAGGCAGGGAGGTTGGAGGGAAAAAACAAAGGGGTGAAACACACTCGGGCTTCAGCCTCTGCTCATCAGGTGATGATGATGATGGCTTCAGTGGAGCAACAGTAAACTCTCCCTCCCCCCACAGACAGCACACAAAAATACGTGCAATCAGGGGGCGAAATTGACCTCAGATCTGGAGGGTCTGTGCTGACAAGGCCCTTGTTTTACTCCCCCCCCCCCCTCCCCAGTTGTAATCACTTGTCAGAGAGCCACTTGTGCAGCAGGGATGGGCGGCTTCAACATCCCTCTGGAGCTGCAACAGGTATTTTCACCCAAAGACCAAATCTCTGTGTCAAACCGAATTGTGCTGAGCAGCTCTGGTAATGTATGTTTCTATTAGTCAGAACTGGCATCATTTCACATTTAAAAACAAGGTGTCTGGGCCCTGAAAAGAAGTCTGCATCCACATGTTGTAATCAGTCTAAGAAGTTACCCAAATTGGCATAAACACACAAATGACCCACATCTAAATTAGCGCCGTCGGCAGCCAATCACTCCACAGCGTTGATGGATGCACTGTAAAAGTGCACGATTGGCCATTCAGCTGATGGCCTTTCAGAAGAAAAAAAAAAAAAAGCATCTGGCCCAGACTCCCTGACAATACAGCTGGAGCAGCACTGTAATTTTCCAATCACCAGCCCTTCAGGCCAGACCACTCCTAAGGGCAGTAAGATCAGATGAGCCCCGGCATTTTCTTTTGTAGGAGTCCAAACTCTATTTGTCTGCTCACAGGAACAAAAACAACCAGGGAGCCGAGAGCGGCCGGCGTTTTGGTCTCTCTGGAGAAGGGCCAAAGACGGAGCAGGAGGAGGGGGATGGAGGTGGTGGGGGGAGGGACAGTGGGGTGACACAGATAACCGAGTCACCCACACACACACACACACACTCACACACACACAGCCCGCTGTGGGTGGTTGGTTCTGGTGATGATGAACGGGGACGCGGCTCAGCACCAGGTCCCTGCTGTCAGGGCTCTCCGCAGGACGAGACAGAGAGAGGAAGTGTCACTCTCGGCGGGCCTGCTGGGCCAACCTGGACTCTGCTGAGTCCTGCTGCTCGAGTCTTCACAACAAATCAAACACCATAACACCCACCCCTCCCCGAATACGGCCACACACACACACACACGCAACCAGCTCGCCGCCACTGTCTGGAAGAATGTGTCTGTTAAGCATACTGCATCTGAATATCTGCTTCTGTCTGTGAGTGTTTGAGCTGATGTGAACTGATATTCAGGACTACTCGGCTTCGGCTCTCCTTGGAGGAGAAACTAGTCCTTGGGCTGCGGTTGAGAGTGGGGGGCTCCCGGCAGCCTCCCCTCTGTCCTCCACCCTCCCCTGTCCGCAGCCCTCTCCACAGGCTTATTTCCCCTCACAATGAGAGGTGACAGTGAACAGTGGAACTCGTCAGTGTGAATAACACGCAGTCATGCTTGGTGAGACCCGCCGGTGGAGTGCAACACACACACACACACACACACACACACTCGCACACGGTGGCGCACACACCAAGGCTCAAGGGCCCAGCGGTAGGCACGCTGTCAACCTCAGTGCACTGCTTTCCATTACAGCTTAACTGGGGACAAATTGAGCAATCTGATGGGTTAAATTTGACGTCTTTGCCCGTCTGACCTGCGTTTGTTGTACTGTATCGCTTTCCGCACTTCTGCGGGAGCAAAAAACAGCGAGCTACAGGACACACATGAGTTCTTAATGAACGCACTCAACATAACGTGTGGTCTCGGATCATAACAGAGGTCAGAGCGACATTTTTCAAGTTCACAAACTCAGCTGAGCTCATATTACTGTGCCATCAGGTCTGTCGTAGTCGCGTGTCCCTCGCTGGTGTGCTATTCTCTTGAGTCTCGCAATGTCCTTCAGTGGCACCTTATAAGAGCAGTCCATAACACAACCAGTGGTCAGGCTTAATTTACCCACTTTCTCTGTCCACTGCCCCATCAGCATATAGTATCACATAACTGCTAATGGGCTAATGGAGGAAGGAGGGAGGGCGCAGGAGTGAGAGGAAGACAGCGATAGTTAGGGAAATGGAGCTCAGGTTCATCCAAACATTTAATAACTTATCCAATCTGGAGCGTTCACCTCTTACTGGGCTAATTATATCATTTAACTTGCCTGGGAGAGGGGGCCAGCGTGGACGCTCCCGTCTTACGGTGTCATCACATAATTATGACTTATGCCAGCGAGGCCCAGCAAGCTGGATGAAGTCAGCTAGCCATAAATTTTAATGATCACTTAGACAATACGAACGTTCGCAGGGCTTCCGCGGCATTAGCGGGGAAATATGGACACCGGCCCGTAGGAAAGCGTGGAAGCAGATGGAGGGGAGAGAGGTAAAAGGAGAGGAGACGCACGCCACAGGAAGCAGAGGGAGGAGGTATCTGCGTGTTTGGGGAAGGTTCAGACCGGGCACACACAGCCGCTTGATCGTGTGGGATCAGGTTCTGTGGTCACTGGGCTGCTAAGAGGCCAACGTCAGGCCTGTCAGAGGGCTAAACACCCGAGTATAGTCTGCTTCAATGGAAAAACAGCAGCTGACACTCAATGCTCGCAGGCCAACTGCTGACCTCATTCAGCGAATAAAACGCACCGGACAGAGGGGAAGAAAGCCTGGCGTCTAATGTGGAAAACTGCTGCTTTATTCCTCCGTGCAGAAGTTTCTAATAACTTTCAAAAGTTGGAAAAAAAAAAAAGAAAAAGGCCATAATAGTGGGAAAATAGATGGGGCATAATGAAAAGGGCTGAGTGTCTTTTTTTTAATAGCTGTAAAATGGCTAATTAGCCCTCTATGATTGATCATTGTGGGAGCACACATTGGGAGGTTTGAGTCTCCTGGGCTTTAATAGTTTTCTGGTAAAATAATTTTACATTTCTGGTGTAATTAAGAAATGTTCCGTGACCTCTGTGACCTTTGAGCGTGGCACGTGGAAATATTTTTACAGGTCAGTCGGGGCTCATTTGCTGTTGTGTCAATAAATATGACGCGTCAGAAAATGTAGCTTAGCATTAAACATACGAGTGTAAACTTATACTACAGAGTAAGGAATATTGATTTCAGCACGCAGGTACCCAGATATTCTGCACTTATGAAAAAAGGAGACGGGAGAGCAGTCAGAGAGAAGCTGATCTCTCTTGCACTTAATATTAATGTCTGTTTTGCGGCTATCCCGTTTCAGGAGGACCCGGCTCCTGCGGTGGAGCGATTGAATGACAGAGATTACCTGTTTGGAAAGCCCCACGAGACAGCTGATTGATAATGCATGACACAAAAATGTTTTTGTTTACCCACAGATATGGCTTTGAGCCGGGTCTCAGTTTCTTGTTTTTTTCCTTGGAAACCTGATTCACTGGACTGAAGTGGATTGAGGGGAGAGTTACGGTTCAGGAGGTCTCGTCTGAGCGTCGACTGCGGTGTCTGGCTCCATCGGTACCTTCTCGACCGAGGGGAAGGGGAGGGGTTGGTCATCCACATCATATTCATCCCATTGAGCCTCCTGTGTTGTCCTAAAGGGGATATAACATGAAAACATAATCTCACACCACAATTTCATTCCTTCAGCAGCATTAGATTAGATTGAAACTTCCCTGCACACTTTCCTGGGGCTGTCAAATGAGCTGTCATTCATGTGTCAGAGCCGGCCCCTGCTCATCTGCTCTAATACATCACATAGCCTTTTATATGGATCAGCATGAGTGGGACTCTCTACACAAACGCCAGCAGCTCCTCCGCTGGGACATGGGGTGATTGATAACATTTCCCCAGCTCCTCACACTCATGCCCATTTGTATAGTTGGTTGGAGAAGGGCCCCTGGTGTCCACTGACATCTACGGTGCCCATCATCGCCTGGCGGAGAACATGACATCAGCCTCGGAAACACAGCGAGTCGCTCTGATACATGCCAGGAAACGGGCAGCTTTTCATTCATAAAGTACAGTGTGACAGCCTCTGACAGATCACTCGCACCACATACTGATATTTGTATTTTCCCGAACAGTGAAAGCAACACAGGAAAGTAGCCCAGGTGCCACTTGAAATTAAAGATGTCAGACACTAAATCAACCGCTTAACCTTCATATTATCACAGCTGATAAATGTTTATTGCTCATTAGCGTGTCCGTGCAGTTTTAATGCTTACGAAATCCTCAGTGTTGAGATCACTGAGGGGAATCCTGAGCCTGTTTTTGTGTACCGTCGTATTGGCATATTGGCTGGGCTAATGGCCACTTGGCACATAGACAGCTATCCATCCCAATCTCGGCTTCACTAATCCAATTGAGGCAACCTGCTTGGCAAGAGAGAGACTCATCTGTCTTTACTGTTCATTAATAGGGCTGCTCCTCGAGCTCGGAGCCCATTCACATTCCTTCGGATGGGACGGAAGCAAACCTCATCACTGAGACGCTGGATCTGTGCTGGAGGTTCAGCGGGCAGGGGGTGGGGTGGGAGGGGGGGGGGATACATAATCACTTCTGAGATACATAATCACTGCTGTGTGGGGTAAAGTATCAGAAAATATGAAACCTCCCTCAGGGATGAGCTACATATTTACACAGACAGAGTAAAAAACACAATGCAGGTATGTGATTCAGGTCAATATGATGGCGACCGTGCTGCGTTTGGTGTCTCTCTCTGTCCTGAGCACAGAGCCTTCTTGAGATTGTTTTTTTTCTATCTATGGCAGGGCTTTATGTCTAGCGGTGGAATGATAATAATGTTTCTAATCTTGTTACATTGCACACAGAATTGTCTTCCATGTTAATGATGGACCAGCCCCCTCCCTGCTCCGCTGAGATGCTTACTTTCAATTTGTGTACTGTCATCTCCCCACCACGCGGCTGAAATTGATGCACCCTCTTCCTTTTAATTAAATCAAAAAACAGTCGGGGTCCAGGCAGGTGGGGGACCTACTCCCATATACAGCCATCACAAAGACCTGGCTGACTCCAGGACGAATCGGGGTCTTGTTCTGTGTGTGACTGTGTGCTGGCAGGTCCTTGCATGGATAAAATTGATAACAGATTTAAATTACAAGCACAGAAAGGGCATCAATTAAGTTAAATGAAATGTTTTAAAATGCAATAAAGCAGTTTTGTCAAGAAATATATCCAGTCTAACCTTCTTATAATATTGATTTCAGTCAAAAAGCCAGTGGACAGTTTTCTGGATAAATAAATAAAAAACAATCCCAGGGATCCTTCTCAGGTAGGTTTGCCCTCGGGCAGAGCTGCAGCCAAAGTCTAAGAAATGAGAGCGTAAAATTCCCACACATTAGAAGGCAGATAATTGGATTTCCTGTGTCCTGTACGGTGGGCGGTGTGGTTCCTGCAGCTGTGACATTATCAAGGTAACATAACCTGAAGGCTGCGATGTAGCAGCACAGGCCCCGCAAGGCCTGTCCTCCAGTTCCACATCGCTGCCTGCTTGGCTATTCATCCTGTGGACCCTGCAAATGAAATTATGGGAGGAAGAGCAAAGGACATTCTTTGGGAATTAATCCCATTTATGCCTAAACCCACTTCAGATTTTTATAGTGAGGCCCTCTTTAGATGTAAGACGCATTTACAATTAGACAAGGCCTTGGGAGGACTGAAAGAAATGGTGTGCGTGTTGGTTTGTTTGGTGGGTAATTTGTAGACGCAGACAGGAAATGAGCAAGCTCAAAGAAAAAAAAATGAAAAGCTGAAACTTAAATACTGTTCTCAAAAATCGGTTGACATTGAAATACATCTGGACCACATCGGCGTCATTTAACTTAAGTATCTACACCTGTTATTAAAACACTGTCTGTTTACATTATCTATATACGTTATCCGGATACATAATCTGGATACAGATTTTAATACTACATGAGAATTGGGTCTAAATGTTCCCTTCATTTTAATGTTACAGTATGGATGACAGCAAACAGATGTGAAAATATATTAATTACTAGAGAAAAATGAAATAGTGAAATATCCTCTATGCTGCTACTGAGAATATGAAATCATTATTTCATCTGAATACATGAACCTACAGGAGCCAAAATTATCATCCAAGATTTTTTTTATTTGATAATGAAAAAATTTCTATTTTCTAGAGTCATTACTAATTCTAATAGAGGACATATTACAGACACTCGCTGTGGGCTCTGCAGTCTAATACCATGTAGCAGTGACCTGCACACAAACAGCCCACCAGAGTGTTTCTGTGCTCTGAAAAAACACAATATAAATGTTAAAATATCTTTTATAAATTAATATTATAATATGTTTTAGAGTGGTAGTGAAGTTATTCCTACAATTGTTCTAAAAGCACGACACTAACCTACATTAACGTCACTATAAACTAACTATTGAAATGCCTTTTTTTGTTGATAGAGCAAACACATTTTAAAAAGAATGTGTTCAGAATGAATGAGTATGATTTTGTGTTTTGGGCAGAAAATCCAAAAATCTAATTGCACCATCAGGTTTTTTTTATAATGTTTCCATGTCCTCTGACCTTTACCTTCACTGCTGGGGTTCAGTCTCACTGGTCAGACATTTTTAGTCTTTCCAAAACTTTAACCAAAAAAAAAAAAAAAAAAAAAAAAAATCTTCCATGAATATTATTTGGTGTAGCAGCTTAGCACAGACCAAATGCAGCCTTCACTGCATCAACGTGGCCTTAAAATGTGTCCAGGAAGTCGGCACAAAATCCCCGCGCTGAAGTTGCAATAAATAAATAAATAAATAAATAAAAACTTATCGTCTTCAAAGTGGCGTCTCCGTCTTACCTCTATCACACGTGCTCTATCTGTGTTGCATTCTTGCTGCAGCGTTCATGTTCTGCTTTGCAACTCTGCCTGAGCCACACAGCCGCGGAGAGCACCTGACATCAATTAGCCCCGTCTGTTTACTCTGGCGATGCTCTGCAGATAAACACTGCCCCCTAGTGGCGACACGCGCACACAGCTGTTCAAACTGAAGCCCAAACAGTGAGTGGATGCTGCTCTGAAGCCTCTCGTTCTTCAGCGTTAACTCTTATTTCACTTTTGCACTGTGCAAACAATCTTTTTTCTTTTTTCCCTCTTTTTTTTTTTGAAATAGGTGAATTTTCTTTTCCATTATGTTTAACCATCTATCCCCAAAACACCAATGTACTGTTCAGTTAAATAACTGTTTAAATATAAAATATTCAAGGTCTTTGACGCAATTTGTTAATGGCTATTATTTTTCTTACACTGTAGAAAATCTGACAGAATATTGGAGTAGATTAAATGTCTCTATTCTGGCTCTACGTACATATAAAATAAACAAGTGTGGGTTTGTTATAAACTTGTTATAAACTGGACAAACACACACACACACACACACCCACACACATACATCATACAAGTCTAAGTAAAAGTGCTGGGCTGATTACAGCCCCTTCACTGTCCTCATCAAGACCAGCGCAGACCACAGTCAGAGATAAGAGGCCCCAAACACACACACACACACACACACACACACACACACACACACACACACACAGGGCATACAGTAATCTGCTCTATCCCCTGCATGCACACATACTGTACTCATAAACACACATACAAACACACACACACACACAGTAACAGCCTCCTCAGGCAGCCTCAGAGCTCAGACAGGTCCCTGCCATTATCCCGTCCTCTACCCTAAACACGCAGTTTTAATTTCAAAGCTCTGATTAGCTGATGATTGCATGACAGCCACCGACCAGGTTCCCTTTTCGCCCGGCTCCCAGACTGCAACTCAATCATGCCCAATTAGTGGGTCCCCAAACACTCTCTCTTATTAGAGGACTCATAATCGACTCATTGTGTCCTGATTTGGCAAATAAATCACTCTGGAGGCTGCTGACTGCCCCCCCCCCTTTCCCCCCTTTCTCTCTCCCCCACTTCTCTCACCCTGTCTTTCACTGCCCACTCCCCTTCTTTTCCTTGTCCAGGGGTTCAGTGACAACGTTTTCAGGCACGCTTTTCATTGGAGCTGACAGTTTGAGCAACGCCGGACTCGTTTTTTTTTTTTTTTTTTTTTTTTTTTATTCCCCCTGAAGAATGAAGAATAATTTAGCAGCTAAGGCAAGGCAGGCAGCATGCGGGTGTCCTTGTCCTACAAGGTTAAGAATCCATTCCATCTGAGCAAGAAAGGAGTGAATTAAAATAAATGATGGCCAGATATTTATTGCGAGTTTGTAGATGAAGCCAAGTCACTCTAGTGGACCAGCGGGGCCTGGGCTGCCAGTGGCTCAGTGTAGCCGAGTGACCTCCCTACCTCTGCCTGCCTAACTGGGGAATAACACTCAATGTCACATTACTCCTATCCTGCATTTGGTATATTTATTTATATCCCCATATATATTTATATCTATAAATGCATGTGTTGGGGACATCAGGGCGCAACGTCAAATGAGATAGCAGGACGTATATGAAATTATCTGGTTGGGGGATGCTAAAAATAATTGTAATTTGATTGAAAGAGGGGGATTCTTGAGAAAACGGCGCTTTGGAGGTACGGGCAAGGAGATCCTGCATGAGACGGGACAGGAAACATGGAGACACCGATGTCCTTCAGTCTGGAGACGCAAAACTCAAGGCCGCCCTGACAAACACGGTTTGTTTTGTATGATTTCAGTGAAGGCAAAGCCCACTGACCCATGTTCATTATCAAGCTACGTTTTTAATTCTTTAAGGAAAAATCTGCACACTACACATTAACAGTAGCAAATTTTCAAATTTTCAAGTACAGGGCTCCACAAGTGCAAAGGGCCATTTTTCAGAGGGAAAATATCCCAGAATTCATAGCTACATACAGTTCCTCAGGACAGAGATCCAACACGAGAGCTTTACGGTCTCAGCGGGTGGACCAGCTTGAGCCTGGGGGCTTGTGGAGCACTGGGAGGGCTGTGATGCTGCATGCATGCAGGAAACCAGCGGACTGTGATGTAGTGGACTCGGGAGTCAGAGCTTTAGTAACGTCCCACTGTGACGGTGAGCTCCAGTCCGCGTTCAAACAGCTTCTGCCACTGCAGCAGATCCTGTGAAGTAACCTGAGGATGCAGCTTTCCTTTGTCCAAACCAAACCAAGCCTTTTCTCCTACACTGTCTCCCCCTCCTCCACGCTACCAAGGGCTATGTGTGCGTGTGTGTGTGTCTGTGTGTTGAGTGGTCATTAGTCTCTGTTTACAGTGGAGAGAGCCTGGCCAGCTGGCATGTGACGTGTGATGTGCCGTGCTGTGGTCTACCACTGTGAGACCCCCGTGGCAGAGTCGTGGAGGCCCAGCAACCCCCTTCCCCGGGCGGGCCTCAGAGACAGCGGCGAACCCTCGGCAGATGGAGCCTCCAGCGTTTCCCGTCTCTCCTCTACGAGCAAAGAAGAGGTGGAGCGAGCGCTGGAGGTGGGACTGGCCCTGGCCCCCATCACAGATGCCAGGAGAAGGCTGAGACTCTGGCGAGGCCCTGCTGGGAGGGTGCTGGGCCGGAACAGGTGCAATCTCAGCCCCTCGATCCCCTCTGTCAGCACCTCAGTGGTGGAGCCCTCGCTCTCTTCCTGTCCTCGCTCCTTCTCATTCACACACTGGAGAGGTGTTGTGGGACTACATCCAGCCCCTCCCTCCACCCAGCAACAAATCCAGACACCAAAACTCCAGACCAGACATGGTTCTCTTGCTGCCCCATGTCTTCCCCTCAAAGGGAATTAAAAGAAACAAGTTCAAAGTACAGTAGAAGAAACGTGTGTTTTTGACCCTCACAGGGCAAACGGTGCGGTTGTGTTGACTCAGGCTTTTTCCTCTGCCGGCCATGATAAGCTCCTCGGCTGACCTCGCCACTGCCGGGGGGCTGACACAACCGCTCTCCCACCAGCCCTTGCTTTATCGCCAGTGGCTTCGAGACAAAGAGGTTCTGCGGTATACCTGGCCGCAGACGGCATTTCACATGATGGAAAGAGTTTATGACAGGGGGGTGGGGGGGCGAGGCCCAACAAGCCACCTTGACCTGTCCCTGCTCAGAAGACCTTGGTGAACCTCGTCCCATTGCCCCCACAGCCCCACACGGGCGACCTGGCCACTCCAACCGCCACTGAGTTATTATCATAATTTCCCGGAGAGGCATTGCAGGGCCTCCGCGACCAGAGAGGCATCCGTGTTTTACAGAATGTTTTGTGTTTTATTGCCTTTAAGTCACTCATAGGCCAGCGGAGAGGGCCCACAATGATAAGAAAACCAGTCATGTGAAAAATGAAGGACCTCGCGTACAGGACTGAGAGGTGAAGAAGGGAAATAATAAAATACATGACAAATGTGGAGCTGGACTGTATTTCATGTTCAAACCCCTGTCTTGCCGTCCAACCCTCTGCTGCACTAAAAACATATGAGGGGAAAACAGGAAATAATAATAATAATGAATTCAGCCAATCTCGCCGTTACAAAAAGAACAGAGGCTTTTTTTCCTATCTCATGGTTTATAAAAAAAAAAAAAAAAAAAAAAAACTCCCAGCCCTCTCACTCCCCCTCCCGGGTACTTTGACAACATGACGGCCGTAAGATGCCCAGGGGCATTCCAAGCTGCCACCGTCCCAGCCATTTCATGTCCGAGCCCACCTGGGGTAAACAAAAAAGGACTTGGAGCGATAGAATATTAACTAAAGAAGAGAGGGGGGGGGGGAATAGCACTGACAAAACTGAAAATACTTTTCGACCCGTCAAACTTTAGGTCTTAAAAAATACCTCTTTCATTGTCTCTTTTGTGGAGCAATTCCCCCTCCTCTCCCACAACCCCCTGTGGGTTTTTAAAGGTGCAGTATATCTAATGAAAAATAAAACATCTGTTTAATCTAGCTATTTCAAAAGCAAATCCCCTTTTGATCAAAAAAATGATATTGATCTGACTGCCTTAGTTGTGTGGCGAGGATTTCTCCTTTAAACTTGAAATATCATGGAGTCTTTGTGGCAAATCAATACTGCGGCTGCTTTTTGAGGCTTGTTTCAAAGGGCGCAAGAGCCATTTGAATATAGTTGATATGGCCGAGATAGTTACGGTATAAATTAATGTGTAAAACATGATCTTGTCCTGGCTTAAAAAGGGGGATGTCTTGATTTTCTTGCCTTTTTAAGCTCTTAATAATCCTCTCATGCCTGGTTCATGGCACCTGACTGATGCAGTGATGGCCGGGTCAGCGACAGGGAGCCCGTGACAGGCACGCGGCCCCTGGTGGAATGAACCGGTCCTAATATTCCTTGAGCTTTAGCGTGTCTGTCCACACCCCTCACTCTGTGTCTGCGGGGCCCCGGCATCGGGCCCCAGCTATCTCCACATCTCCCCATTTTCTTTAATTACACCTCAGCATATTGCTTTTTGGCCATATGGAAGGCAGATATTGAGACCAGATAAGATGTATAAACTTCTGTCAACACCACAGTATATTAGGTAGAGCTGGAAGCATATTATCTCTATTCTGTCCTTCCAATTAGCGCCCAATATCAAAATACATTAAGACAAGCCTGTCGACGAGGAGCAGGAAAAAGCATTACACTAATGGGGCCTTCGTCTGTTTTTTATTAAAATTGTATTACTTCCTTGCGTTTGTTTTCTTTGCCACGAAATGAAAAGTCATTTCCACCAAGGGACCCAATAAAAACACAGATAAATTACCCATTTAAACTCACTGGCCCTGAGAACTCCCTGTGCTCAGCTGCTCCATACTGGCCTCGAGGTTTTACAGTGGGGCTTCAGTAACAGACTGCTGCTTTGAAAATAAACAGTGTAGATTCACACGAGAAAACGTATTTTCCGACATAAACTCGGAGATCTGCTGTGCCGGGGTATAGCGTGTGTCCCATCGAGTCAAAGGATTTTAAACACTGTGTCATTACCGGAACGTTTTGAGTGAAATATCGGATCACAGACGCACGCGTTGGGTCAATGTGGATTTTTACAGCAGTAATGGCTCCATTATTTTAATAGAAAAATGTCAGGGGAAAACATATCACACCCTAAACCCATGTGCGGCCTGTATCGTCTGATCTGATATACACGCCATCAACGTGGTCTCAGACTCAGCTCACCTCCCAGTGACACCATGTTCATGTGAAAGCTGCCGCCATAACCACAGACCTCTCTGAAACACTTCTTCACAACGTATATACTGTAGCTGTTTTGACATGATTGAATTCACTGCACCCAGACAGCGAGAGGTCATCCTTAGCCTCGCTGTGGCATCAGGATATACTGTGTACACTGAGAGACATGGGGAGAATAAAGGAGAAGAGAGCGGCAGGATGAGGCAGTAGAGAGAGGTCACTTTGAGAAGCTGGATGCAAGCACATGCCAAACAGCGTCTCTGGATCTCTCTTTCTCTAATCCCCTCTCTGATCCACCGACGCTGGGGCCAATCATTTGAGGCCGGCCACAACCCGTGATCACTGGGCCCTAATCTGAGTCCTCGGCCCGTCCGCAGTCCACCTCAGACGGCACCGGCCGGCTGCCAGCAGAGGAGTGGCAGGCTTAGCCTTCTCCAGAGAGACAGCTAGAGGTTGTCTCTACATGGATGGGCACTTCGCAGCTCGGCGGGGGCGGGAGGAAGGGGCAACATAGCAGCTGCTCGGGGCATATGGGCAGAATTCATTAAGTCTGGCTAAATAAGCCAATTGTGGAGGCGGTGGAAAAAAAAAGTGTGCGTTTGTATGTCTGATAGAGAAACAAACAGAGATCACTCACTGCGCTCGAGCACTGAGCTCAAATATTCTGCCACACACGATTATTCTGAGGACAAATATGTCGCGTGATAGCTTCGTCCTGAGGTGTTACGCTTGATGAAGTTGATTCAAGGCCCACCAAATGAAAAAATCTGGATCTATTTGTGATGGGCAGTGATTGAGCTGTTAGATGCATAGATTATGTGTCCTTGAGGACTTTTCTGTGCATCTCCAAATGTCACGAGACCGCTCTCTGCCGCAGAAATAAACCTAATCACAATCTGTAAATGTTACAGCTGTTTCCCTAATAGACCTGGCCTGACTTTGGAGGCCTGCATTTTTATTCACACACATGAACCAAAGACAAAACTGAATGCTGATACATGCGACCGGCACGCGTTGAAGCCACAGTATACAAAATACTACATAATTTATACAAACTTCTGTGCAAAGGTGTCAGAGCCAGTGACCAACACATCCTGTCCTGGGGCCCGTTCCGTCGGCTCTGTATTTAGCGTTATCGTGTTGTTGTGAAGAATTTGTGTTCTTTCACTCTAATGCGCACACACCTGACACGAGCTGCTGTCTTCTTCCAGACTTACATCCATTCCTCTTTATCCAGTAAAAGGTATAATGTATGCTAATCCCCCAAGTGTCAATAGGAACTCTGTTCAATGCATTTGAGATAATAGAGAAGAAGGGGTTGCTCCTATCGAAGACCTGGAAGATAAAGTCAATGGCACAGTCAATAACAATAAGGTTGTAGGCTTTAATGAGGAATGTTAATTTGAACACAATCAACTGGATTTCAGCTTAGCTGATTATCAACCTTGGACTTGTATGAGGGTGTTGATAATGCTGGCAGCGGAGGGAGGGCATTTTTATCTGTGACAGCTTTTTTAAGAGGAGCTTTTCAAACAAATTCAGTTTGCCTCTTGGCTGTTTAAGTTAAAAACTAACCAACAAAAGAGGGTGAACTTCCCAAAACGTGACCAAAGACAGGGGATGACAACACTGCACCTTTCACTGCACGGTGAACTTTATTTAGAAAATACAAGAAACACTGTATATACATTTTACAAAATATAAATTCTGGATAACAAACAGTGATTAAAGTTACTGTGAAAAAAGTCACAAGCTCTTCTGTGTAACGGACATTCACCTCGCTCCCAGTGGAGCCTTTTCAAGCATCAGTCCAAACCTCCTCCTCATGTTAGAGGCGATGTGGCCTGCTCCTCACTCTCTCCTTGATCCCATTCCATCTGCAGCTCTGAGGACACCTCTGTAAACAGATGATCCCAGTCCCAGCTCACATCATCCTGCAGAGCAAAAGAAGAGACGGGAGGGGAGAATTAGAGAGGCAGAGGGAGACATAGCAAGAAAAGAGAGCAGAGGGAGCAGAGGGAGCAAAGAGAGGAGAATGGGGAAGGAGAGCAGAGGGTGTTAATGTACACATCATAAATCTTGATTACCTGGGAGGCAGAGTGGCAACCTCCCCTGGTGCTCCAGAAACAGCTGGACAGGCCTTTTCCCGGGAGCTCATAAGCTATATTTACTAAAAACTCACTCACCTCTTTCACCTCCTGCTCTGGCGCTAAAACCTTGGTGAGGAGCTTCAAGTCAATCTCTCCATCCTGAAGGCAGATCACAGTAAAATTCACTGAGCTTGCACAAACAGAGGTGATGTTGGTTGCAAAATTAAATGGACCACCTTGACGAGAAGAGAGGCAGGAATATTAAAGAGATGTAAAAATAAATGGCCTTGACTTACTAAGGTCTGGAACGCAGAGTAATACTTCAGATCATTGTCCAGATCTCTGTAGGTCATTACGCGGTTCACCTGGATGCTAACGGGGTGACAGTTAGAAAAGGCATCTGATACACTAATAGATTTGTATCTCAATCAGAAAAACAGTAACCAGCCTGACTGCGTAGGTTTCACACTGCATGCAAACCCAGACTGAGAAGTAGCTCAGTAGAAGTTGAAGTTTGGGCACAATGAAGCTCCAAGACTTCAAGCAAAGACCACAGAGAGCAGGAGTTGGTTGCCAAGTGGTAAACGCTTCAAATTGAAACCCAGCTGCTTATCTGTGGGTTGGAATTAAGTGGGGGGGCTCTCAAAGTGGCCGGGGCCTAGCAGTGCATGCCAGTCCTACTTACTGCACATTACACGCTACATTGCCCCCGCAATGAGTTCAATGTGGATATTATCTCGCACAGAGAGCAAGCCCCAGCCTAATAACCTCCACCGCTGTCATAGCCTTGCTACATATTCGACACATGTCGGCGTGTCTCTCACTGCCCTGTAAATCAAAGGGCCCGGTTAGTCGGGACCCTGGTAACAGAGTTGCATAAATCACATCCAACTGTTATTTCTCCATTTCAGCCCGATAAAGCAAGACACTCTGCAATGGCACGAGTGGAGGACAGGTAACCATCAAAGTCACCAGAGCAGGCTACTGATCTCGGCTGACTGTCAAACATGGAGCTTGGGACACGCTGTGTGTGTGTGTGTGTGTGTGTGTGTGTGTGTGTGTGTGTGTGTGTGTGTGTGTGTGCGTGTGTGTGTGTGGGTGTGGGTGTGTCTGAATCCTGAGTGATAAGGACTCTCAGAGTTTAAGCCGTTCACTACTGTACCTTGGTGGAGCTGCAACTTGCATGGTAAGGTCTTCTTCCTGTACTTCGTCAAGGTCTGGAATCACTGGAATATCTGAAAGCCAAAAAACAGAGATCATAGCTTTTCATGCACGACTTGATTACATTATAAAAAAGAGACACAATTTGAGAAAATTTGATTGGCAGCCAAATGACAAAATCCGCTCTGTGAAATACAGTAAATCCCATGTGTGTGGCTGCTGAGTATGTGTATGTGTGACCATGTCTGTGTGGCACTTCCTCCCCTCCCTCTCTCGAGCTACATCCTCATAAGAGCTGCCCTGTCACAATAGCCATGCGGCCATGAATATTCAGGAGGCAAGGCGGCAGCTCTTCCTGCTGTGAGAGGGGCGCTGGCCAGGGGCTCCCCAGAAAGCACCCCCTGCTACCTTAGCATTTGGGCCCTGTCAGCGCCGCCCACCCCCAGGACCCGCAGTGGCCGGTAGGCCGACCTCCATGTCCACTCTGCCACTCCGACTGGGGCGGCATCCAGCCATGTGCAAGAGTATTTGCTTGCGGGCCCATCTGTGTGGGGTCGGAAGTCACAGTGCGGCCTGGCAGGGGCTGCAGTGCCAGGAGCCGCCAACCCGCTGCTCAAACAGTGGGAACCCACTTTAATTGGCAAAACGCAACAGGACAGAGGATGGCTCCACTCCCAAGAAGGACAGGGCAAACTTTCACAGCATTTTTCAGATGGATATTTGTTGGAGCAGGGAAATAAGAGAGGCATAATAAGGGATGTAGGAAGAAGCTGAATGGTTAATAATGAATAAGGAGACTGATTGAATTACATTCATCAATAAAAGGTTACAGTGTATGTAAAGAAGAGTGTAGGGCACAAAAATCAATGAGGAAAAAACTAAAAAGTTTCATCAACGGCACATTTTTATGTTGTGCAGATAGTTGCCAAAAAACTTTACGGGTTTCCAATCTGTCTTCATAAAATATGTGTTAACTTTGGGTGTGATGTAGCTTTCCTGAACAATATTTTCGGGGGCAGGCAGCAGACTGCACATCCTTATTAGGTCTACATCTGAGTGTCAACAGTGAGAGAGACACAGGAAGGGAGAGAGAGAGAGAGAGAGAGAGAGAGAGAGAGAGAGAGAGAGGAAGCAGAAGAGAGAGAGAGGAACAGACAGAGAAAAAGAGAGAGCTGGACTGCATGAAGAGGGTTGTCAGTAATCTCTAACCACAGTACTGCACCCTGAGGGGAAAGTCAATAGAGGAGCTAAATAGAGGTGAAGAGATAGAAGTCTGCATCTGATGTGAGGAAATATCTTGGCATCTGTGTCACCATTCCTTCAAAATAACTCTTGAAAATAAACTGCAGTTGAAGAAAGTCCATCTCTGATGGAACACTAAATTTCAGCTCGACATAAAAGTCACGGACTGTTGAGACGAAGAGAAATGATTTTGATTCGGAGCAAAAATTCTGAGGACAACTCGTTCAAAACCTAACCCATCAACTTTGGGTAGATAACAAAAGCTCACCCTCTGTTGATAACTTATTTCTTTCTCTTTTTTAATTAAACTAAATTAAAAATGCCACGCTCGTTTAGCCGCTGACAAGATTCATCTGTGTTTCTGATATCCAAATAAATGCAGGCGCGGGTATTTCATATTCATGAGGCCCCGGTGACACTTTGTCCTCTCATTTACAAAGCACAGCGTTCAGCAGAATCCGTCCCCCCTGGACCCCCAATCAAATTTAATGGTCTTAGTGCAATGACATCAAAAAGCCTTGCCGTCCGGCTCTTTGCAAACAGCTTTCCAGGTTGTCTATCTGTCCTCACACACACACACACACGCTTTTTCATTTCAGCCAGTGATGCACTATTAACACACTCCATGAGAGTTCAGTGTGAAGCACAGAGGCATATATTGTCTATATGCAAAGTCTATTATTAAGTGAAAAAAGGAACAACATTTTTAAATGAGCTTCAAATTCAAACCATTACTTGAGGTCAAGCAGGGCATCAAAGCAGCTGCAAACAAGCCAGTGTTTTCTTTTGACGCAAAGGGCAGCTCCATCAGGAGGAGCCGTCTCTCCTCGGCGCGGCACACATTACCTACGCTGACTCCCTTCCCTCGGCTGGACATGTATCAAGGTGGCTTTTGTCTGGCAGCGAGCAAGGCCACGCGTATCCTTATTACACGGCCGCGTCCGGCTTCCTGAAGCATGTAAATATCAAAAGGGGATAATTTGCTGTGAGTGTAGACATGCTCCTGGCAGGCACACACCAGTCAGCCACTTTGGAGAGCAGGACGTCTCTCCAGATCACTTGGTCTCCTATAATCTACACAGGGGTCCAGTCAAATGATTACCTTAGCGCAGGATCCGTTTGAAACGGGACAATATTCAGCACAACACCGGCTGAGAGCAAGACAGTGAGACATGAAACAGATGAGAATGTATGCGATACTGGTGCTATTTTAAGTGACCAGCAGGAGGCTGTGAGGGCAGCCGATGGGAAGATGGGAGCAGGAGACTGGGCGAGCCTTCCCTCTCTCTCTTTTTCTCTCTGTGCTTGTAGCCAGTGGACATAAGGGATAAGGGTAGGGGACATAATCAAGATCGCAGGGGCTATCTCACTAACCCTCAGCACTGTAATTTCCAATGCCCCTGCCTCCGGCTCTGTATTAAGAGGTCTCCCTCCACAGAGTAATAATCTTTCCGGCGGCATTAACTGCAAGAGAACCAAACCTCTGGACTCTTCATTCAACTGGCCATTTGAGCCAGTGCATACCAGGCAGTGTCAGAAAATAAGTGTGTGTGTGTGTGTGTGTGTGTGTGTGTGTGTGTTTGTGTGTGTGTGTGTGTGTACAGAAATGTGTTTTTACAGTTCATCAAGCGCTGAAGTTCCTGTTTCATTGTGATTTATCAAACACAATTTCATGATATTTGATATTTGAAAGTTTTGGAATAAAGTGCTACTTTTTTTTAAACAGTAATTTTCCCATTTTTAACAAAAAACTTTTGCAGGGAAATATTTACATTAGGGCTTGGTGATAATTCAATATTACTGTTTACATTGGCTCAATATAATAGAAAAAATTAAAATGAATGATTAAATGTTAAATATTTGAACAAAAAACACATTTGAGTCGATGGGATACATCTGTTTTCTGTTTTTGTTTTTTTGTTTTTTTTGTAATTCATGCCATATATAGCTTTGTTTAGAGTTTGTTAAATTATTTTCACTCTTGTTCCTCTTCTAATTATTATCATGTATTGTGATATTTTGAGTCCATGATGATGGACTTTATTAAACAGAGTTATGATAAGCTGACTGTACAAAACAGGTTTGTGATCAATACAGCATTTGGTTATTAGTTCATAAAAGGCATTGCTCAATACTAGCTGAGGTACTGATGTGTAGAAGTCCTTCAGTGTTGTCAGCTGAGCATTGCATGCTGCTAACCTATCTTTACTGAGGCAATTTGACCCTATTTCCCCAGCTGCCTTGTGCCGCAAAATAGAGCAATTATTCTAGGCAGGGTTTAGCTGAAATTTCTCCCCTCAGTCCTGACATTGTTTGTGGTGCACAGAGTTGGGCCCTCAGGTGACTCAGTTACCACTAGATCTGTATTCAAAGCACCTGCTTGACACTCTGTGTGTGTCCATGTGTGTGAGTAACTGTGTCGCTCTAGGTGGTGGTGGGGGGGACACTTACATCCTGCAACAATATTCTCCATCAACTGTAGATCTAACCTTATATAATGAGCATATTCACTTGTCATTTTCATTAAAGGGGGCCATGCTTTTTACGGTGTGACACACTAGTCAAAAAGAGCGGCACCGGTCAAAGGCAGCGTTGAATCCACGCTGGACTCAAGGAGAAATCTGGTGCAATATGTGAGCATCAGTGGAAAGCGATGATCTGACTTGCCTGCTTATCTGCTCTACTTCCAGAGGATGAATGTGCCGGGGAGGCTCTGGAGGGCTCTTCTTTGCCCGTGAGGAGGGACACCGAGTGGGGGGATAGTGAGGGTGCTCTTACCTCCTTCATCATCTGATCCTTCGGGAGTTTGCGGTCGCAGGCGGCGGCTGTAGAAACAGGAAGTGTGAGAGTATGAATTATTTAATGGCTTCAAAAAGCAGCCCGACGGTGAGGTCATCACAGGGAGTGAGTGAGTTGGCTCCTGGGCTGCTTTGCTTTGATGACGGGCCTGTTTTTTGTCTTGTCTTTCTCTGGTGGTAGTTAGGACACTTGCTCAGTCTGCTACAGTCTGACCGGACTTCTGAACAGTCGCTTCTGCCAAAAGGCACTGACGGTGCTGTGAGACGCTGTTGTGCTGTCTAGGTGACGAGCCTTTAAAGAAGATCACCTCCAGGATTTTTTTAAACAAACAAACACAGATGGAGCAGCACTCTGAATAAGTATTACTGAGACAAGACAGTTGTGACAGGAGCACAACACAAGGGATTTTTCTGCAGGGTAACAACTTTACACACAAAGCTACTGTCTCACTACAGCCACTCAGGCACCGGGCTCCGACTGCGATGATGAGTAAAACATAGACGACTGCGTCCTCTACCTGCGTCTCCTCATGATGTCTATTCTAGTCACAGAATGATGGGAGGGAGGGTGAGGAGAAGGAAACTAGAAAAACAAGACAACTTGGCTCCTAACAGCAATAAAAGTGATGACAACTCAGTCACGCTGTTTTTTAATCATGTTAAGTGATTGTTCTTGGAAGGCAAGGATTAGCTGCTACCAAGGACAATCTGAAAGTACGGCGCCATTTCCCTCTTTACTGCGCAGGAAACAAACATTTAAACTCCCGTATTTTTATCCAAACGTGCAAAAATGTGACTGGCACTGAATTCAATCAACAACAGGAGGAGTACTATGAAATATGGACGTGGTGGGAGAGTGAACTTACTCTTCCAGGTCTTCAGCTGCAGGTCTTCTTGAAGATCTGTACAGCAGCAGAAAAAATGACCGTTAAACAAATTAACACACTTGTTACAGTGCATATATATATATGTTTTGTTTTTTTTCTACACAGTCCTCAGAGGTGTTTTGACTGATACATACTCTTCATCTGTATCTAATGATAGTATTTCTGCAGTATCAGACACAGCGTGGTCTAACGGAGTTGCGTCTTCTCTCCTCTGTTTTCTCAGCCTCGTCTCCTGCTGGACCATGCAGCTATTTTCAGACTTCTCTCCATTTACGCAGCTCAGCTTGAACAGAGCATGCCAGACGCCAAAATACTGTGTTTTGACACTCCTCTGCCTCGACACACTATTTTTAGCATTCACTCTCGGTTTTAAGACAGGTAGCAATCACACCAGACTCCGAAGTAAAAGTGATACACCACATTATTACCAAGGAGTATTTAAACATATCAGTCATCGTATAAGACGAGAACCACAGCAGAATACATTCTGGTATGATATAATTAGAAGCCAAAAAAGGTGTATATGAGGTTTTAATCTTTTTTCATGATGCAAAATGGTTTTGTTAGTTCCTCTGGTTGAGTAGTGCCCCCTACTGGTTTTAAAAGTAATAATCCAGTATTGTCCTTTCAGTCATTTTCATCCTTTCATACTGGAAAAAAATCAAGATTGCAGACATGCAGCTTTAATTGATATTACATAAATTCCTGCTTTTAAATGAAGGTTTATCAAAAAACAAGTAAGGAAATAATTGCTTATTATAGTACACAAGTACCTATATTAGGATTCAAATCAGTGCACACTTATGTCAGAGTAGAGGGGCTCCAAAAACAGTGAAGCAGAAAAGCAAATCCCTGTGAACAAACATGGAAATAAAAGCTTCGATATCTAAAGTGGCATCTGTACACTAACTCAGTCCCTACTTTTAGTTCACCATAATAGGATCAGTCCTTCTTCCTGTGGTTACTTCCTTTTTTTTCCCCGTTAAAGGGTTTCTTTGGGGGGCGTTTGCTGAACAGTTTGCTGTACAGACTGTAAAAGCCTTAAAGGCAAATTTGATTTGAGAATTTGGGCAATAAAGATAAAAAAAACTTGACAATCAGAGCAGTTCAGTTCAGGCCAACTCATCAACTCAAAAAAGTAAAGCTTGCATAACAATACAGAGACAAAAATAACGTCCTTCTGAGCAGACAGGTAAATCTGACTGCTTCCATTTCATATCATACGTCACCTGTCATTACCTAATTAGGAACATTATCAATCAATCATTTTTTCAAAAATAAATGGAAATAATGACATACGCGCAATTAGCTAACCAATTGTTTACTCCTGTTTTGTCTGTCTTATCCATGCTGTCTGAGCATAGACCAACAGCCTTGACAGTACTAGAGTCCAACCAGGCAGGGCAGAGAGGAGCTGAGAGCCTACCTGCCTGCCCTTGGACTGTGTCCTGTCTGGGGGGGCGGGGGTGGCGACACTTAAGACACATTACAGGCCGCTTGATTAAGACTCATGTAAGGCAAAGCGATAGACATGGTAAAACTGTCTGGAAAAAGTTGTTAGGGATAAAATATATTGTGACAACCTGGTTTCAAAGGTTCATCAATAAACTGACAGATCATTTAGTGTCAATTAGAAGTGATAGATCGACAAATCCCGGGATTTCTGCGCTGGGATTAGTGGGAGGAGGGCGGCGGTGATTGAGCATGAGGGGTGACATTGAAGGGAAAAGTCCTTGCCAGTTCCAGGGGGGACCATTACTTACTTTGTTTCAGAGAGGATCAATGCGCGTGCAAACCCTTTTTACACCTCCTGTATTTCAATCGCTTTGAGACTGGGAATCAAGCTGGGTTACGCAAAAAGCAGAGAAGCGACACACTGACCTTCTGTGAGAAAGGAAAGATCTATTGAGTTTGCTGTTTTCCCTGCTTGCACTAACGGTGCAGTAAACTACGCAAATAAGCACAATTGACTCAGCCTGTTCACTTCAATGCATCTCCTATGCTCTCACCTCCGCTGAGACTGAAAAAAATGAAGCAGAGTGGCAGGTGGAAAAGAGAACAAGAGAGGTGGCTCCACAGCACAATAAAATGCCTCATGTTGACTCAGTCATGTACAGTATTTACATTTAGATTTGTTAGTTGTAGACAAAAGCTGCTGGCAAACAGCTTCCATCTGTTCCAAATATTTCATGAATTCTCCATGTTGTGCTCCCCATGTAAAGAGCAGACTGCAGTGGTAAGGGGTGATTAAGTGGCTTGAACCCCTGTGATGAAGTGGCTAGCTGACTAACAGTGCCCTCCTGTGGCTGATGCATTAACCATGTCAATTACAGCCTTGCTCACAGATGAAGACGAATGGAGAGTTGCCTGCTCAGACAGGCTCCCTCTAACCTTGTTGATTCACAGCCTGAGTGCCAAATATGCACTGATAAATAAGCTCATTCAACAGCATGAGAGTTCATTAATAACACATAACCCGAGACCACAGCTCGCAGTTGCCGCCCTCAGCGTAGCCACGGGAGATGAAGGAAAAGGTGAAGATACGTACTTGGCGGAACTGGACCCAGAGCTCTCTTCTGCCCAGCCGCCCTGCCGCCGGGCCGGTTTAGGAGGAGGCCCCTGGAAGAAGAAAGAACTTTAATAACAGCAAAGAGCATCACTGGATGGTTGTTCACTCACATGGAAGATAAATCAGATTTGTAAATGTTATTATGCTTTAACCCGGGAAAATGTTTGTGTAAGATATAGCTTCTAGTCCTTCTAGTTCTGTCCTAATTATGAGGCTTATGTGTTACATTAATGCCTATGTGACATTGTGGTGAATAGGCCATATCATGTTCTTAATAAATGTACAAAATCCATGAACAAGAGACATGTAACAGCCCGTCACTGTGAGTTTCTGAAGTAGAGATGTACCAGTAGGTGGCCCTGTTGTCTACAACAACAGAAAATAAAGACCCCAACAGCAAAAGCAGGCCCCTAAACTTAACATAAATGTAAAAGGCATAAAAAGCAACTTTATTGTCCTGCTGATGGTGTGGGGACCATTTAAACCAACCTTCACCTCTGTTCCTGTACAGTAAACAATATGCTTGGTATGTGCAGCATCTATACGCACTCCATTGTTTTGTTTATTATAGTTTTCAATACTGTCCATTTGCAGCACCAGAACATATGGAGCAGAGTGTGGGAACTGCCAGAGCCTGTGAGTCTGACCCTAAAATAGATCCACAGGAAAAAAAAAGAGCCTCTCCATCTCATTCTTTGATTCTGAAAATAGTAAACTGAGTATGCATCTCGATCCTGAGACCGGGATCCTGAGACCAGCACTTGAATGAATGAATTCCTCAGAGCGCATGAGGGTAGGCACTAGACAAATGAATTGAGGGGGGGAGGCACAACATTTCTCATTACTAAATTGGGTCTGCAGAGGACAAAGTGCTCGTGAAGAATTTCTTTCGTTTATGATGAAAGAGGAAATAATCTTTCATGGCTGGTTCTTTCACCAAAGCCATTTATAAATCTGAATGTCACCATTAAGCAGGGCAGAGGGAGGGGGAGCCACTCCGCTCCACTGTATATTACCATTAATCGAGAGAGCTGAGGCTGAACAAGCTCCCTCAACTTTGTGTAATTAGTAACTGTCTCCTTATTAAGAACAAAAGGGATAACAATCGTAACATTACAAAAAAGTGATCAAGTGATGTGAAATCTCTCTGATCTTTGATGTTTAGTATTTCCGAACATTTTTCACAAGAGACAAGATAATACGGTCAAGTGCCTTTGAGTGTAATAAATTCATCCTCTGACAGTTATTTCACTCTACAAAAATGGAGAGGACCAGAAGTGTCCTGAGAAACAAAACAAATCTGCACTTCCATTTCTTCATGACCAAATATGAACCTCACAGTTGTAGTAAAATAGTTATGGCTTTTGAGGCAATTAGCTTGGTCCTCGTGGTTTCTAATTTAGGACTCTCTGATGGTCTCTTGGGCGAGGAACTTATGGTGACCAAACCCTATGAGCCCATAAAAGCAAATGGGTCTTTGTTTAAAAGGATGTCAGGAATGTGACCAATCAGTTGGGTATTTTAGGCAGAAGAGGCCAGGGCTGATAAACGAAGACTACAAATAAACCCACCCAGTCGCACGATACTCTGGAAAAATGTATTGCATCTGCACAGCAGGTCAGAGAGCGCGAGAATACTGGTTCATACATTAGGGAAGTTGGCCTAATTTGGGAAGATTAGCCTAAAGCAAAAGCATCGCTGGAATTTTTTTGCTTTGGGAATGTTGGCTGCTTTACAGTTTGCCAATCCAGGAGACGTGACTGATTTGATAAATGCCAACGATAATGAAGTGAAATTATTTGTTATATTGCGACTGTCATTTCTGATCTGACTTGTCTTGTATATTTTTGCCCTCTATTCAGTCTAAATTTAGCAACATTGACTCCAACATGTTTTATGAGGCAGAGATGACTGAGAAAACTTTACGACAACATTTCTGCTCAGACTTAAAGTGATTCACACCAGACAGTATAAGAAGAGGATTTGTGAAAAAACTGTTGGTAGAGTTATTGGGACTTAAGTGATGTAATCGGCTTGTTTTTCAATTAGACAATTTACAAGACAAACAATTACAATGCTCTGTGACTCTAGCTTAAAAGGGTTTTAGAGCTTAAATGAAGTAACACTTCAAAACATTGCATGCAAGCACATCAGATCCATTACACACAGGACAATAAATGAAGAGCAACTACAGTTTTGAAACACTGGCTGCTTATGCTTTAAAACCTGCTGAAGAAAATGGTAACTCAAATGTCTCTACACAAATGAGACCTCCATTAAAACTTTATACCACGTGTGCCACGCTTGTGTTTCTGTGTGTGAGAGGTGGTGAAACTCAAAAGGCCTGGATATGAAATACAACCAGCTGAAGTGAATTATGATAACTTATGTTAACAGAGCAGTGTTTTTCTGAAACTAAGACTACTGTAAATGGCATAAAGTTATTGTCTGGAGGACTAGCAGCAGAAGCCATGCAACACCGCTTTTTTCATGCTACCTACCTCGTCGTCATCCTGTGATTCATGTATGAGACAAAACCAAAATGCATATTGATGAAGCTTATTGTGAGGTGAAATTATAACATGCATCTAATAACATGTGTATTATCATGTGTTCACATACTGTTTCTCCCATTGAAGCCGAGGTGGAGGACTTCCTCACGTAACGAGAATCTTCAAATGATGATTGGTCTGCCGCAAGGCGAGCTCTTCGTCCAGACTTTGCAACCTGGGAAATGTGCAGAATTTTAGAATGGAAAATAGATTTTGAGCATTGTTCAACATCTGAATCATTTGTATGGATTTCCTTTGAGACTGGAAGAGCAAACCTACTGAGGGACAATTACTCCATTTTCAAAATAGGGTGTTGCACCATTTGAATGGGCTTTTGCCAAACAACAGAATATATTGATAAGATGCTTTTTTCTGAAATTGATAGATTAGAATCCTGGTAACAATGCTGTCATTTGCAGAATATTGTTTTTGGGGTTTGTTTTGTTTTTTCTTTACATGTGCAGTTAAATCAAATTTTCATACCATGTAAAGAGTAGGAGTAGTGACGTATCTCATACTTTTGCAGTGAGGGGAACTGAAGTGCTTATCAATGATGATATGGGATCAGTAGTGCAATAAATTCAAGGCCGTCAAGGACAGCAAAAGAGTGGGGAAGTTTACAGTGTAAAATGCAGATTAATCAAAAGGGTCAGCGGACATGCTCATCTCTGCCTTAATAATGCCATATTAAATCAAAGGGAGGCGTATAAATGTAAATGAACATAATGTTGAGCATTCGTTCTGTACTGTAGCCCTGTACTCTTTTTTACAGTAAGGATTTTGTTTCCATTGAATATATTTTAGCTCAATAAAAACGAACTTTAAACAATTAGCAAGCCAAGCACCAACAAACGGCCAGGTGAATGGACCAACCAAGAATCCTCGCAGCAGCATGTGTTTCCAGCACTGAGTCAGGGCAGCGGACGAGCTCAAAGTTCAGAAAATGAGCTTTAATTGACACAAGTTGTGACAGCAACTGAATTACAGCATATGCACATCTGAATATGGACGCTTCGTCTAAGTTTAAGCACTAACAGACGTCCAATCAGGTCAGCGAGGGGAAAGAAAATCCGTAAGAGCACAGAACACAGCCTCCGCAAAACCCTGAGCTGTGCATGTCGGGAAAATTCGGCTAGTAAGGCTAATTATACACACACGGGGCAACCACGTAGTTAACGTTAGCTACACACTCAGAGACAACCCGTACTGTCGTTTATCAAAAGCAGTACATGGCAATGTCTTTTTGCTGATAGCAGGTAGGTTGAATAGCTATCTCCTTCACTGACTGGTTAATACTGATGTTTACGTTAGCTTCGTAGCTAAGTAGCTAGCACTAGTCTCGCTGCACCGTTACAGTATGTTCTCGAGTCAGTTTACAGCGCACAAAAGCATTATTATCTCTGCCCTTACTCTCTTACTGCATTATCAACGATTCACACGGGCCACTCACATTTTTCACCGCTCCAGCATCTCCGAGCTTAAAGTTATCGTCCATGTCTCCCCTCCTTTCCACCAGGACAGCGTCTTCCTGGATTTTAGCAAGCGTCACATAGCAACGCTCTCCATGGTAACGCCAGAAGAACTGCTCGCGCCCGGTCAACCACTATGAAGTTGCGTCATCAGTATGTAAATAAGTTAACAAACACAAATAAGTACGGAGACACAGAAGGTATGTATGAAAAACTGACTATAATGTTGCTGAGTATGATGATGATGATGATGATGATGATTTTTATAAATACCTCTCAAAATGGTGCATCCATAGACTGACTGACAACTTTTGTTTCTTTCTTTCTTTCTTTCTTTCTTTCTTTCTTTCTCTCTTTCTTTCTTTCTTTCTTTGTAGTCTTCCTACAGAGTTAAAAAGCCCAGGACGACTTTGCCCTGAGTTAGAAAGATGTTGTTAACTGATATGCTAACATTTAATAATGAAGTGACTGATTTGCTAAAATTCGAAAGCACGTGCACACTCGAGCGTGCAGCTGCAGTGAAAGATCATCCCAATCACTGACTCAGTGTTTGGTCAGTAAAAAATGAGGAGCAGCGCTGAGGGGGTGTAGAAAAATGATGTCATGTAAACAATCAGAGTCAGAGTTTGCGTTTTAGCAAACAAGCAGCATCTTTCCCACAGCTCCCACGCCTCTGCCATTTTTGCCTCCTTATTCTTAATTAAGTAAAGCCCCATCACATTATCTCATCTTGCAGTGGTCCGCCACAGTCAATAATATCCCTGACAAAGCCACAGTCTGAGAAAGGAGGCAGAAAAATTGGACCTGACGTTCCCCCTGACGTTCACTAGATGTCCCTGTTGCGCATGTTTTCTGTTACTGCGGTGGAGCTGAACGGTAGCAGCATCGAGCGGATCTCAGCAGCTGCCTTTGCTCCCTGTGCACCTTCGAGATCCCCTTTGTTAACTTTGGCCTTCCATCTGCGTTTGATTTTCCTCCAAAACTTTATTTTGGATGTGACCAGCACGTCCAAAGTCTTATACGTTATAAAAGTATACTCAGTGCCCCCAACCTCCTCCACCGCAGTCAAGCAAAGGTGACAGAAATGTATGAGCACACAGCAAAACATTTCTTTACTTCACTCTTATGCATAAAATAAAAGTGTGTTTGTCCTCTCCATCCGTAGAAAAGACAGAAAACAAAGATATCCCCTTGGCAAATCAGCGGGGTTCCTCTATTGCGAAATCACACATTGCCCAATATTACGCACGCCTTCTCATGTTTGATCGAAAAACAACCAATTTGAAGTCTAATTAAATGCACTTGAGAACAGGAGAGATCTTATTGTCCGAACAGAGGCTATAACTTGCTGCCCCTCCCTCGGAAACGTCACAGCTTGTGACTATAAAGTATGAGTGAAAGTGGCAAGCGCACGAGTGTGTTTGAGGCTGGACTGCGGGGAGATAGCAGAGAGGCGCACTGACTCCGTGAGCACAAGTGGATGGAAAGAGCCCAATGCAATGGAGAAACTGAGCCGCGGTGCAGAGATCGGTGCCCTGTAAACTCAGGAAGGAAAGAAGAGATGCTTGCATGAGACAAGGGGGAATGAAGAGTAGGATAAAGAGTTTAAATGAAGGGTTGAGATTATTTTCCATAATGGCACGGATTTGCTCCCACGCAAATGCGCATTTTGCAAAGATGACATAGCACTTGAGAAAATGGGAATCCTCCAGGAACAGAACTCACTCACGACCTGAATGAAAAGAGAAAAGGGATTCTATTCAAATCGGAATTTAGTTGTGTTTTGTCTTGTTTTACTTGGCAAGCCGCGGTTGTGAGTGAACGCAAGAGTGAAATATGAATCTGGGCAAAGCACTTCTGTTTTTCCTCCTCTCAAATTGTGTGACAATGACTTTGTCGCTATCCACTTGCACCACTGTGGACATCGACCACATAAAGAAAAAGAGAGTCGAGGCGGTCCGGGGACAGATTCTCAGTAAACTGCGGATGACCAGTCCGCCTCAAACAACAGGTCCAAGTCAAGTGCCGTTTCAGGTTCTGGCTCTTTATAACAGCACCAAGGAGCTCATTGAGGAGCTGGGGAGAGACAGGCAGCAGAGTTGTGGACAGGATAACACGGAGACTGAGTACTATGCCAAAGAGATTTACAAGTTCAACATGATCAGTGGTCCGCCAGAAAACAGTAAGTGTATTGTTTTTGATCATGATTGTTCAAGTGTTTCTTTTGCAGCTCCCCATACTCACCCAATAAACGACAAACCTTTTCTGTTGTAGACGTGGGTCATTAAAAATATATAGGGTGGAGTATTTATTTGTAATTGGCTTGATATCTTGTGTTGCCAGTGCGCCATGCAGCCAACGCTTATTACTGTAGAAGTAGCTCAAACTTGATCCAACTGCCTTTTTAAACTCACTTGTGCAAATCTATTTAAAAGTGTCACCTCGTGAAACTAAAAACGTACATCTGGCCTCGGTATAACGTTATTACAGGTGAGCTAACAGTGTCAAAAGCAGGTATCCAAGTTTTCCAGTTGGCGTTAAGTCCGCTCGCGTCCGTGCAGTTTTTACGCACAGACGCGCCTTCGAGCGGTGGAGCGGCGCGCAAAGGAGAGGGCAAAGTAAACAGTCTAATTGGAATGAGCACCATTCCTCATACATACCTCACACCAAAGCCATGGGAACTCCAGCCTAAGTCTGACACATTCCTAAGCAGGGAAAATTCTCAGGCAGTTAAGTCTAGTATTTATTGCCAACTCCAATACCTCATTTCCATTTTCTGGCTGTGAGTTTCCCAATATTTTTCATCCACTGTTACGACTCTCACTTCTATTTTCCTACTATTTCTTTCTAGTAGTGAGGAGCCGAGTAACTCTGTGTTATGATCTTATGATCTAATTCCCTTGTTCATCCATATTGGTATTTCCTGTATAAAGTATGGTCCATTGATCGTTCCAGAAATCAGAAACAGAAGCTCTCTGAGCGCTAGATTCTCCAGAGAAAGTCAGTTTTAAGTGGAAGTGTTGGATTCGTGCCTGTTCACGGGTCAGAGGCCGGTTAGTGCATGGTGTTACCATTTTGAAATCAACAGGTGTTTATTCTGTGCTGTGACACTAAGCAGAGCCTCTACTGGTTCCAGCATTAGCCCTGAATCAAATCCATTTCACAGGTCCCATAAAGTGCTTCTGACACTCAAAATACACAGCTCAGGGTTTATCCACTGGTCAGAGGTAGCCAGAGCTCCCAAAACAAACAGAGGTCTAAGGAGTGGGATCAGTGATGGCCAGGTGCCCAGGACACATCACGCTGGTCTCATACTGTAGGCCATACTGTACGTGATAATACAAGACATGAACTTGACTTACTACTGGCAGCACTTTCTGCACTAAACAGCTTACCCAAGGAGGCTTTTACTGCAATTAACAGAAGGTGCCAACATACATTAATTAGCACTTTTCTAACCCTTTCCATTATGTAATTCTAAACAGAGCAGGGTATGTTGCAGTATGGAGGAACATAATGTCTGTCACCTTGATCATTTTGCAGTGTAGTTCATTTTCATTCCTGCTGGATATAATGAGTTTTACATTCACCGGTTCTGGAAGGTGGGAGTGTTTGGGACGATGGTCAAGTTTTGCTTTTTTCATGCCCAGTTAAAAAGTTAAACAGAAACTTTTCTCTCATACTTGAATGCGCCACTTGCTCCAGACTGCTTTGCTAGACATTACTACAAATGCAAATCAAGGCCTTCGCCATTCATGACTGAGACTGGGCAGCGATAGATCTTCCTCTTCTGGTGCATTGGAAGGTCAGCGTGGCTAATTATATCATCATAAAGCAAATACTGTTGAAGAAAGAAGGTAAAGACATAATTAAACTGGATGGATGACCTTTGGCACAATGACATTTTAAGAATCTACTGATGCTTAAATTAGCAAGACTTCACACTGAAGCATGCAGTTTCAGTACAATTTCAAGCCAATCATTGACTCAGTGTTGGATCAGCAAGAGCTGAGGACCAGCGCTGAGGACAGCAGGGTATCTGATATGCAGGATAGTAGAAAGATGATGTCATCTGAACAAACAGAGACAGAGGTCTCTGGCCCATTCCCAAAGAAACAGCATCTCTCCCACCTCAACTCCCACTCCTTTACCATTTTTGCTTCCTCATCCTTAATCAGGTGGAAAAAAAAGTTGTTTTTCTTGAGAACAGAGCGGCACCACATTATCTCATCTGCTGTAGTGAGCCGCCACAGTAAATGTCTGCCACAGCAGGAAGTAGAGAAATGAGACTCTTCTCTGGTGCAAAGCTGCATTTGAAATCTGTAGTATTTAAACGAAAATATGTGGGTTATGGGTAAGTGCAAATGAAAGCACTGTGCCATTTAACTAGACAATAGAGCACTCTAACTACTGCATTTCCAAAGAAATGTCTGTTGTCCTTTGTGAGACCCAGACACCTCAGCAGCTGGCTAGCACCTGCTGCCTTATGCTTCCTATTTCCTTTGTTTACCTCTGCAAAGCTCTGGAGAGACTGACATCACGGACAATCCTCCGGGCAAAAGGGCAAAGAGAGGTGATCCGTGGGAGTCTTCATCAAGGAGTTTGTGTGTCATGAGAGGATCCCAGACACAGGAGGGTGAACGGGTGTCAGGGTGCGAGGCGTGGCAGATAGCATCTGGGAGAGGCACTTTATGCAAAGCAGAGCTATTCAAGACGCCTGTCCTCAGGCCTTCCTGCACAACTTTACCTCTAAAGCCCTCATTTAAAGCCCAGCTATGTTCAAATTAAGTGTTAATATGAGAATGAGATCAACTGGGCATCATTTTGTTACCCAGGCTTTTATACGTGACTATAAATACACTTTTGCAAGGTGTTAATGAGAATGTCATGCAGTAAAACTACCTTCTCCAATTAGAATCTGATCTAAGTAATGTGTAATTTAACTAAATCAGTAGTCAGTAGTAATCGAATTTGTTTACTTGCATAATGTTTAATATATATACTATTTAACACCAAAAACTCTGAAGCCTTCATTTCTGAGTGGATTTATCAGTAGAAATAATACCCAGGAGAAGCTTATTGGCTTTATTGACTGTGCTGCCTCAAACAGTTTGCAGGTCAAACTTATGTCAGCATGCTGACAGTCTTCAGAGCTATGATCTAAAAATGGTGGGGGTCAGAAAATTGGTGAATGTATTTCATTTTAATTATGCAAGCTATACCCTCCACTTACCAACATGGAACAAATTACCTTTCAGACCCTTGGCAAAAATAAGCCATAATGTGAAATCCACCTAAAACCATTGCAATGGGAAAAATGAGGTCATCCAAAAGGAAACCAAAGACTTGATTAGAATTTCAAATCTCCCCTCGAAGTGGGGCTTTCCACCTTCTGTGGGGGAGGCAGAGGGGGGAGGAGGACGGAGCAGTGAGTGAGGGGAGGAAAAGGCTACTGAGGTTTCCTCCTTATAGATTGTGTGGAAACACTGGACAGATATCTGGCTGGGGATGAATGCTGAAAAGGTCACCTATAAATAGGGAAAGTTGAAAAAAAAACTTTGTGGAAATATCAGATAATGACTGGGAGGACACTGAAATAGGATTATGGGTCAAATGAAGTACAGATACTCGGAGATGTGCAAGTTCCTTTTGCATGACACAGAAACGACTGAACTTCTGAGTTTCCATTTGTCCTGAAACAGCTCGAGGTGCAAATCAGCTAAAGGTGCAGTGCCCCTTTCAACCACCAACAAATCTGAGGCTTGGTAATAAAGCTTAAGCTTTGGGTAATAAATTAGCCATGGCTTGGCTGTAAATGACTGTTTCCACTTGGCCTGTAAAAAGTTTGCTATGTGCTTGTTTTGCTCAACACTGCATGTGCTTGGCCTGTTAAATTAATAAACTGTTCAATGGTACTATGGTATAAAAAGGGGGGAAGGCTTCAGTACAACAGGAAGCTTTTCAGATAGAATCACAATGTGGCCATTTATTTAGCTGATTCTGCTAAAGGTCAGTGCACTTTCACACACACACACACACAAAATGTATACAGCAAGCTATTGCCTGTGGAGCATGTGCTTCATGGTCTTACTGTCACGATGGAGTCGCCCTCCTCGTTGGTTTCTCAGGTATTGTTCTGCTGCAGCACGTGAGCCCACATGTTCCTCTCGGTTCCAAGGAATACTTGGCTGCCGTCCGAGCCCTCGGAGCACCTGTTGGGCTGCAGAGCCGGTGGGCGGAGGAGCACGCCACCGTCCCTCTGCAGCCTGCTCCACCACCACACATGGGACATTTGGTTTTCATTTCATGACTTCAACTTGTTGCTAACTCGGACCGCACAAAGCATAAGCAGATGGTTCGTGGTAATGGCCCATGTCTCTCTGGAATGGACTAGAAACAGTAAAAGAAAAAAAAAAATGGAAGGTTTGTTTTTATCTGTAAATTATCTAAACTTGTAGAGGGAAATCCACTGCAAAAAGCTTATCAATAATCAGAAGGTAAACATGTCCACCCCTGTAAGGATGTCAGTGGAAAACAGGCTTTGATAACATGTACACAATGAGGTAACAGATGGACAAGAGCTTAAAGGGATTCTGACAAAAGAAACAATGAGAGTTCAAATCTGATCTCTCTCTTTTTTTTTTTTTTTTTTTGGAGATGTTTAATAGCATCCTCTGTCATCATTTCCATCTTGCCTGCAGATGACCTCCCCTACTGTCCTAAGGGTATCACCTCCAAGGTATTCCGCTTCAACGTCTCCACCATGGAGAAGAACTCCACCAACTTGTTCCGCGCCGAGTTCCGAGCCCTGCGGATCAACAACCCCAGCGCCAAGAGAAACGAGCAGAGGATTGAGCTCTACCAGGTGTGTGAACTGACCGTTCGTTTCCACTGTTAGCGCAGCGCAGGGGGGCAATGTGCTCTGTTTCTCTCAGAAGGCCTGTGTAGGTCAGCGAGAAAGATGAAAACATTTATATTAGGGTGTCCAACTCCCTCTCTCCTCTTTTCATGCGCTGATCATTATTCCATGTGCTTACAGTCAAATGGATTCTACATTAAGGCAAATTTAAGAGCTTGCACAGCCGTCTTTGAGAAACCCTAGATTACCATTCGGCAGTTTCTCCTTTCTTAGCTGTCAATCTCAAAGCAGTTGTCCATCCTTGTTAGATCAAGTGAGGTGTTGTGCTTTCAACGGTGGGTTTATAGCTCCCCACCTGCATTTGTGTGTTTATGGGCATTTTTTAGTGAAGTTTGTGGAACTGTTAGATGTCTGTGTGTGTGTGGGGTGGCAAGGATGGATTTTTTTTTTTTTCGGTTTCCTCATTAATCTCCCGTGAGAGACTAGGAGTAATGATCAGGTTCCAACATTTCCTGCCAGGGAGACAAGCGTCTCCGGACTGCATACCGCCTCTGAGGCAAGGCTCTGGCCAGAGCTGAATACAGCCTGTCAGGCCCTCAGATTGTTTCCAGGGGCCTAGGAGGAGATAGAGGCAGGGTCACCCACCAGGGGAGTAAATGGAGCTGCTCGCCCGCCCCCACACTTTTCAGGCTGGAGCTGATTGGCAGAGGGCTGACGCTGGCAGTCTTGTGGCCCCTCGTTCCCAAAGGAAGACAGATTAGATCCTGACAATGTTCAGGAACCTGGTTATCCATAGCACTGCTGTGGGGCTAAGTGCTCATACCCACCACCCAAACACACACATTTCTCACTCCAGATAAACACCTTTGTTCAGAGAGGTGCTGATGGAGATAGGAATGTCTGACCCACACCGGTGCGTTTTCCTCCACTTGTATATCTGGGGCCTCGACGTGATTACGCAGTTAGGGCATGAGTGCCTGCAGAGATACCTGCAACCCTGCTTTTCTCTCTGAACTGCCTGACACTGCATCTGGGAGCCCGGCTAAAGTCAAAGTTTGAACTGCTGATGTGAAGGACAGCCAGGTTCTCATTGGCAGGAGGGTAACACGCAGGCATTAACTTGCAAAATGGGGATATCAACACAGGGAGTCACTTTTTCCATGAGGAGTAGACATTTGGCCCAAGGCATCCTGGAGAGTTTGGCTCAGACAGACAGCTCTGGTTCTGTGTGTGTGTGTGTGTGTGTGTGTGTGTGTGTGTGTGTGTGTGTGTGTGTGTGTGTGTGTAAAAGAAAGAGTTTGTGCAGCTGGGTCACATTTTCATCTTTCCTCGCAGATCCTCCAGAAAGACGACCCCAAAGCCAAACAGCGCTACATTGGGGGCAAGAACGTCCTGACCAAGGGAACGTCTGAGTGGGTCTCCTTTGATGTGACAGAGACAGTGAGGGAGTGGCTGATGTACCGACGTGAGTGAGACACCTCAGTCATTACACATCCCGCCAAAGAGCACCGGTTCATGTGAAACCAAGGATAAGGCCCTCAGGGAAAGATGTCAGCCCCTTACAATCCCTCTGCTCTTGTTTCCCCCTCAGAGACCAATCTTGGCCTGGAGATCAGCGTGCATTGTCCCTGCCACACTTTCAGGCCTAATGGTGACATCATCGAGAACGCCAATGAGGTGCTGGAGGTCAAGTTCAAAGGTGAGACTGCGTTTAATGCCTCAGTGATGTGAGGCCAGCCTTGTTATGAGCCTGCCTCACTCCTTTAAAATGTTTTTATAACAACATGTCATGAAGGTGTTGAACACGATGTTGATGAACTGACAACCGACCAGACACATTTATGTAATCCTACCCCTTCTTTAAACATCTTGCACATCTCTGTCCGAGATTAATCAAATGTTTACTGTTTCATTGCCTCTCGTAAAATTGGGGAATCAATAATGCCAGCGTCTTCAAGAATTCTTTACTAAATTTGCCCCGTCTGAAGAGCAAATCTGGGCCGCAATCTCGCCTGTTGCACAGGTTTCCAGCATTTTTCGTGTCGTTGTGTCTCTATGGACAGACTGTGGTCGCCAAGTCTGTGTTTGTCTCCGCTTTTGATGTCTCCCAGAGAAAAGATACTCTGCCAGCTTGTATTCATGATCACGAGCCAGATAACGTTTGTTTCATTTCTGTTTGATTTGTCTAATGTTCCAGATAGGCATCTCGTGTTTGTTGAAAAATTTGGTTTATTCTGATTAGCGCTATTGAGGCTGTGCTGTTTTTAGGATGATTTGCATTAGTGGGTCTCTGGCTGAGCATAAACTGTTATACAAGGAGTTTGTTTTTGGTTCCAGTGTTAGTTTGTAGTGCTTGTTTCAGATGTTTCCAAAATTTCAGACCTATTTTTGGATTATTACTGATTATTGAAGTATATTATCAGTGGATATCCAGTGATTGGTGTTCTCTTAATGTTAAACATGGTCCAATAAACTCTTTACACAGGACCTCTGTAGGGCGCCACATCTGGTGTTGCCATGTTGGCAGCAGGGGCTCTACACTTAACTCTACAAGTGGAAGAGGATTTGATGAAAGTCCAAATATTTCAAATTAAACTCTAAGCTGCATGTTTTTTCTTCACTGTCAAATGAAAGATATCTGAGTCATTGATTTTGTCTCTTAGTCACTCGTCGTGCATGTTCCAATGCAAAGCTTCCTGGGATGATGAGGATCTCACTCATAGTACGCTCCTTATTAAAAGCTGCTTTTAATCCAGTCGTTAACATGTTCGTCCAGCAGCAATACCTACTGAGGCCTTTTCAGTAAGATAATGGGTTTCCTTTCTAAGAGGAAGACAGAGACATAGAGCATGGGAATACAATTGATCTGGTATCTCACTTAGTTCTGGGGCCCCCGGGCCCTCGGCCCTGGGAACACTCCTGACTGGCTTGGCCACAAGGAATGTGCTGCCACGGCGCTCAGACGCTTGGCCCTGAATTAAAGAGAGGCGTACATATCTCTCCTGAGATATCCACTGCTTTAACTATCAGGGGCAGATTGGATGAGCAGACGTGGGCCCAGGGGGGAGAACGGGGAAAAGGAGGAAGTTAGGGACTAACGTTGAATAAGGATGAAACGTGAGCCAGAACTGAGTGAAGCCCTGCCTGGATATTACAGTATCCTTCTGTTAAAGTTACAGTTGACTACAGTGATCGGAGTGAAGTCAGCTCCTGAAGCATGGACGTCTTTACAACTCGAAACAAATCCTCCGAATTTTCATGCAGTTTTTCTCTGTATCGTCCGGACTAACTGACCCTCTCCTGCAGGTATGGAAGCGGACTATGATGATCTGAGCCGTGCGAAAAAACAAAAGGAGCAGCCCTACCCCCACCTCATCCTCATGATGCTCCCTTCCCACAGGCTGGATGCCCAATCCTCCTCCCGCAGGCGCAAGCGGGCACTTGACACCAATTACTGCTTCAAGTAAGGCACATTTCCCCGTCCTGGAAAATGCACTGCTTGGACTATTGTTCATTGTTTTTAACTTTGGAAAATAATTTCTATGGCTGCACCTGCTCAGTCTGGGAGATTTGAACACTAAGCTAGTTAATATATTGCAAATAAAAAATGCCTGTGATTACTGCCTCGCAGGCAGGGCGGTGTGTTATTGTGAAGAAGTACACCAGCCAACATGAAATGGAAATATCAGCTGTCTCAGATAGCAGCGAAGAAGAGTACATGGGCACAGAAATCACAGGATAAGCTTGTTAATCACCCAGACGAGCATGACAGAGGTATTAGCTGATACAAGTCCGGATCTGTCTCAGTACTAGCAAACGCTACCTCCTCTTACACGCTGTCTCGTCAGCTCTGGATTTCCTCTGTCAGGCTGACAGACAACAGCAAAGACACCTGGGCTGACTCCAAGAGGGAAAATAAGGGCACACCTAAAAGTGGAATTTCTAAACCTCTCTCTCATCTCGGGCTGCAAGGCCATAGGGAGGAAAATGTATACAACTATTAAAAATGGTGTGTTATGTGTGAAATGAAGTGTGTAATCCTGTCTGTCCTCTCTTGTCTGCAGCAATTATGAGGAGAACTGCTGTGTGCGACCACTATATATTAACTTCCGGCAGGATCTGGGCTGGAGGTGGATCCATCAGCCTGAAGGGTACTATGCTAACTTCTGCTCTGGTCCCTGTCCTTACCTACGCAGTGCAGACACCACCCACAGCTCGGTGAGTGCCACAGCACATTAAACTCACAAATCTGTTCGGGAAACGAGATCACTGATCACCTTCTGCTCTTCCACAGCTGCTAAGCCTGTACAACACCTTGAACCCCGAAGCGTCAGCCTCACCCTGCTGTGTTCCTCAGGACTTGGAGCCCCTCACCATCCTCTACTACGTGGGTCGCTCCCCTAAAGTCGAGCAGCTCTCCAACATGGTGGTCAAGTCCTGCAAGTGCAGCTAGGCTTCCGGGCCCAGCGAGAGACGTGGGACGTGACGGCTCCCAGCACTACTCAGGAGCGGGTATGAAGGGTTAGAGGGTGAGGGCGCGGTACAGTTTGCCCTCCGCGGGCGCCTCCAACCCCTGCTTCAGCCTTGCCCGAGCTCTCTCTTGAAAATCAAAGATCCAGTCCGCCGCTCTCCTCTAAAATCATTGGCAGCATTTATTCAGAAGACTTGTCAAACACCACTTTGCTAACGCTCTCAAACCCGTCAGACCTCTTCTGCGACCGCCTTGTTTCTCGTGTTTTGCTTTCATATTCCAGCATTTTGAAGAGCCTGTACCTCAGTGTTACATAACGTTGGTATTCAGAGCCCAATGAGGGAGGAACAGAACAATAACTGTCCTGCAATGACCACTGCATTCTTAAAGACATTAAATAACTGCAGTCAAAAAGAGAAAAAGACGGGGAATGCAGTCTGAACTCAGCATTGTATGAATACGTCGAAGAGGGTGAAGCAAAAGTAATTGTTTGTCGAGAGCAAACACCCCCCCACCCCCCCACCCCCTCCCGGCCCTGACACACAGGACACCTTCAAACGTCCGAGCTGGAAACCGTCGCTGTGCACGCCACAGCTCCCTACACTGTTTGTTTAGGATTCAATGCTGTTGAATAAAAATGACCTTAGGAAAAAAAGAAAACATGCTGGAAAACCAACCTTTATTTCAAAGTCGTATTTCCATGGTTATGTTTACCTCTGTAATACAACAGGATGGTGATTCCAGGGATCGTTTTTTTTTTTCGTTTGTTTGTTTTAAAGTGAAGCCTTTCTGTTGTATGAGACGATGTATGTCACTAAGTGAACACTTAACTAGATCACGAACTGTAAATGTTTTTCTTATTACTCTTGGAAACATCTTTTTTTTTTAATTAAAAAAGGACAGACGGATAGAATACGTTTCATTTTTTCTGTTTGCAGGTATTTCAGAGCACTTTATTTTAAAGGGTAACAGGGATAAGTTACATGACCAAGATCCAATGGAAGAAATCCAGTGATTGACCAGTCCAGTGTACGGCATGTGTGGCTTACAATTACATTACTGATATGATTAGCATGTTTGAATGTTTTCTAGGTATTCATTTCAGTGTTGTTTGGTACAGACTGCCTCGATGATTCCAATACACATCACATTTTCATGCATGTGTGTTGTAAGCCATCAGCAACAAAAGACATTCAATGACTGACTGTAAACAACTTTGTACCACCACAGGAGAATATGCACATTGATTTGGATTCCACCTTTGGATTCGTGTAACACAGCATGCACTGGCTTTAACAGCAGTAAATGCACAACATGAAGTTCAACATCAGTCACTGGGAAGAAAAAAAAAATACCAGTGTATTAAAAACCTGTTGTACTGCATTGAAAACTACAATCTGTGCAAAATCACTCTGATGACAGGCATCAGTCAATATGACAAAGACATGCGTGAAATTCAAGTATTTCTGACAGACATCATAAACATATGCTCAATCTCTTGATATATAACAGATATATTTTCTATTACCACACCCTGAGTGAACTCACCATATGGTCCCAAGCAGTGCAGTATCCGCGAGGATACTGGTCTGCTGGTGCAGCATTAACCTTCAGTGTAGGCAAGGCTGTGCATAATTCCTCTTTATGCTCTGAGCTACAGAAACGGCCAAAAAGACCTTCTGGTAGATAGATGTACAGTAAATAAATACTGATGCAATAACAATAATTTACTTAATATCAATATTAAACTTGGTCCATCCAAGGAAAACAACATCAACATCTCAACAGTTTACAGGAACAATCACAAGCCAACTTGTTTCTTGATAGAAAACTTCCCGGCATCACAGTTCTTGTAAACAGGGAACAAGGCAGCAACCCAACGAACTTCAGCTCTAACAATCCAAGTTTCCTTTTTTAAGCCTGTGAGCAAGAGATGCTATACTGAAACCGAGGGCCGAGTGTGATTTGGCAGAAATTTGGCTTCCAACAAGGACCGGGAGTTGGAGTGTCTAACGCCAGAAGCCACGCATGAAAGGAACTTCTCTGCATGCAACCAAGATGAGAAGCTGCTCTGGCAACCTCTACAATACTTTTATGAGCGAAACCCCCATCTCACCTGTTTGTATAATGCTGGAGGAAGAAAAAATCTCCATGAATGGCTGGCGGGGCACATGCCATTCATGCATGAGTAAAGAATAAATTGTTGAATCCCGCATGTAAGATACCACTAGGGCTTGAAGAACCATCTGCTGAAAGCTATCCGTCAGTGAAATCTTTCTGTGGCATCAGTAGCATGGAGAGAATGAGGGCGGACAACTGTTGGTATATGGACCGAGTGTAGCCAAGGGGGATGAGGGGAAGGGGGAAAGGGGGCAGGGGGCCGAAAAGGCCAACTGATGTTGAGCTGCGCAACAAAATCCCAACCTGCGTCAAAGCTGGGCATTCCTGGCCTTGCAGACCATCCTCTCGCATGTCTGTGGCTGAATCACAGCGAGGTTAATAGGGCCCTGTTCGATGTCTGGCATGCTTTCATGTGCTGCTGTTGTCCTTTCCCAGAATACACCTCTGTGAGGATGTAGTTACATGCAGAGACACCTGTCAGGCCAACAGAGGGGCAGGACGTGCCTCTGGTCGCCTTCGTGTCATCTGTGACCGGGCTCCTGGCCCTGGAACAGCTTGTGGTACACAGAAAGACCTGGGAAGCAACAGATGAAAAGCAGCATTAGTAAAAAGAGGTGGAAGGGCAGCTTCAAAAGAGTACACTAAAACCCTCCCGGTGAACGTTTTGTTGATCTTTTTAATCATTCATGGTCAAGGTGGTTCCCAGCGGATCCTCTCAGTCACCTCAGCGCCCCGCCCTTTGTCCGGCTGTCCCCCTCATCCTCAGACCCCTAACTCCTCGTCCTCTCGGCTGGCCCGCTGCCAGCCATCCCAACAGAAAAGGTATTCCAAGTACAGTTAGAGCTGCCGTGTTTGTGCTCCCAAACAGTATTCCCTTTCATTCCCTCTCTGCACACACTGTTTATTTTGGTGCTCCTTTACACCATGGGGCCTGACTGAGCCGGAGAAGGAAAACATCTCCCTGACTTCCAATCCGATGACATGACCGCTGGAAGCAGCTTCCTCGAGCTCAGCGAAAGAAAGATAAAGCGGACAATATTACACTCCAAATGACACTTAGTACTGAAAATGACAGAGGAAATGATGTCAACGCTCTGTTCAATGGCAAATTAACCCCAAAAATCTAACAAGTGGAATGGAATAACAGCATGGGCAGGATCTTTGCATCTTACACGTCAAACACAAAAGACAGTGAAATAATGCAGTGCTTCTACTCGTAACTTACTGAGTTCTATACATTGTTGAAGGCGAGTGAGAAAAGTGTGTATCAGTGACTGCTTTGAATCAAACATCCAATAACTTGCATAATACATCTGAAAGGGGGATGACAGCCAAGAACTACCTTCCTTTCCCTACAAGGCACCACACAGTCTTATTTTGAGAGAGAGAGGGCCGTAGCCATCCGTCCTGACATGATCAGACTCCCATTAAAGAGGCACAAGTGCAGCATTCATTTCCTCCTCAAACTGAAAGCAATAAATCTCCTCAGTCACCAGCTGTGGAGCCCTGAGAACTTCAAGGGAAGCACTGTAAAACACATGTGGTCGATATAATGTAGGTTTGTAAGCTTTGATAGGTCCTCATCAAAAACCCTCCCCTCATCTCACGTCAAATGTGAACACAGAAGAAGTAAGGAAGGAAAGGGAGGGGGGCGAGCGAGCAGGAAAGGTTTTTGGGGGATAAAGGGGGGAGCTGTACGAGCAAAGAGAGGAAGAGATTAAGAGAGCGCACAAGAGAGAGATAAAGGGAGGGTGTGATTAATGACGGCTGACAGCTGATCATAGAGAATGCTCTCCATTTGGACCCTGCTCTAACTCCCTGTCAGAGTCAATCAGGGGAACTCAGTCATCTCACTGCAAAGGTACACTGGGCAGGCAGAAAGACCTGACGCACTCCTAAGCTCCACAAAGGCTGTGCCCCTTCTAATAACACCCTCCTCCCTCCAAAACACCACACCGAGTCTCTGTTCAACTCCCAGTCCCGTACACGCTTGAACCAGCCTTGCTTACTGGTTTTGGTGCTGGGATTTTTTGGGTCAGCCTTTTTTTTTTTTTTTTTTTTTTTTCAACAGTGAAGCATCTCCCCCACCCTTTGCGCCCTGGACGACGGAAAAAATGCATTCATGAAATTCAGAAGTTTCTCCCAACGGATCTAGTTACAGTAATTGATGAGTTTATAAGATGTTTGTTAACCTAAGCCAGCTTTCATAGTTTGGGGGGAAGAGGGAGAAAGAAAAGAAATGTTCTGGTCACACACACACACACACACACACACACTCATTTTGTGTGTGTGTGTGTGTGTGTGTCTGGGTGGTGCACAGCTACTGTGTTTTTCCGACATGCTGATCTCTGGGACGGCTCGGCTGTGACACTCACGTGATGTGGCAAATGGTATGATTCGCTCATGCCAATGTATAGTAGGTCTGTGGAAAAAGCCCTTGATCAGGCAAACATGTGTGCATCAGCGCAAACTGCTTAATATCACTGTTACTGCAATAAGCTCAACACTTCACTCAGGATGGAAAGAGTTGTGGAAATAGGGCAGGATGACAGGGCACACACGTGAGTGCACGCATCCACAATTGCAGTGCACTGCCCAAAATAAACTCAGCAGAGACCGAGCTGCATTTTTCATCCTCTTCGTGTGATTTCTGGGGTACGACCGGACAGCCCCTTTGGCTGATGGACAGTAATTACGACTGCGTAGGAATGACCAACAGATGGGAATGTCCGAACTGTTCCCATCACTGGATCTCATTACAGAAGAAAGATGTCATCACTGTTATGCCTCTTTATCCTTCAGCAGTAATCTGACCTCTAGTCTTGGACACATACAGACAATATGATCAAACAGCAAACTACCACGCTGGAACGGTTGTTTATGCCCATTCAAATCTGGCTGCTTGAGCTCCACTTGGCGTTAACTCTAAAGAGGATCAAGTCATTGTAATATAATAACTGGTGAAACCTCCCCTGCACTCTGCAGTGTAATTTAAGTTTGTACTTTATTTATTATTATGACAATGTAGTTATCTTTTACAGTGTGCAAAATACATTTACACATCCTGTACGCCACTGAGCGAGCAGGGGCTGGCTATTAATATCTAGTGGTGTTTATCAGTCGTCCATGGGGAATGTCCACTATGCCTGGCTGTAATCACTGACACTGGCACAGAGAGGGCATAACCCCGCACCCCCTCCCCGTGGACAACCGCACTAACAGGCCAAGTTACAACATGGTAATAAGCTTGTGTAGAACTGCAGCATCAGACCCACCTGTTTTACCACAGATGGCTTCGTAGACCGGATGCTGGCCGCTGGACACATTGCCACTGGCTGAGCTCTCTGCGGAGGTCTGCCTGTTAATCAGACACAAGAGAAGGGTCAGTGAAGGCTGGGGATGGACACCGAAATTCAGTTCCACATTAGAACCAAATCCAAAACGCCAAGAATCGCGTAGCCATAAAACAATCTGAATGTCAGTTCTGCTCATCTGTTCTCAAAAGCATTAACTCTTTATTATTGCAAACAAGGGCCACGTATCTGCCAGGACCTGTCTACATCCTGCATCAACGCAACAGCGGTTTGTTAAGGTATGAGCATGTACGGCTAACATTACAGCAGTGTGAGAGACGGATCGCGGTGAACCCTCAAAAGTGTGGCGTGGCTTTCTGAAAGAATACGACAAGGAAAAGTGCAATGCATGCGGGAGGCTAATCAGCTGTAACTCAGGTTGTGCATCAAATGAAATGTGGCCAAACGTTTCAGGCACAGCGTCAATCTAAACTGATGTTTGATATTCTGCAGTCTCCTCGCCAAAGACGAGTGTGTCAGAAGCTCTTCAGCAACAACTGGCGGTCTGTGCTCCTGTGAAAACGTCGGTGGTGAGGTTGAATATTTTTTTTAATAGCAGGGTTGATTTGGAAACTGTGCTGACTCTGTCGCATTTTGTATGGCCTCAGCTACTGTTTCATGCTGTCTCCCACTGTGGTCTTGGTAGCGTAAGCAGCATATTTGCTGTACTGCTGCTGTGTTTTCTGTGCAGTATCGGCATAGGCTCGTTTTTCTTGCTCCGCTTACTGCTGAATATTTAAACATGTTTTGTGTGCTTATGTGTCTGTGCGTGAGGCATCTTCTGACAGCAGAAAAGTGGTCAATTTCAAATAGTCTCCTTGTATGTGCAGCCGGTGGAGGCTAGTGGGGGTTAAGTGTTTACTGAGTGCCGTCATGAGCTTTTCTAACAAGAAGGGGGCAAATTCCTGCTCCTTGTCCTGGGTGATGTGATTTTCACATTGCCAAGATTATTGCGGTGATTGCTGACTATGTGGACCTGGGGGCAATGGCTACAAACAGAAAAGGTGTTTACACATAGTCTTTCTTAAAGGGTGAATAGTCAGCACCGTACTTCATGCTTTATATATTCATCTAAAAGGGCTTCATACAGAGGTCTGGAGATCATAGACAAGAAATCACACAGCCTTTTTCACATAATCAGACAGCAAATACAGCAAAGCATTATAAGAGCCGGTGAGGCGTAGAACAGGAGCAGACACGTCTGTAACCTTATACATTAAATCTGTTAAGCATTTTTTAGGGGGAACAATAAATAAAGCTTAGCTGGCATTAACCTCTCGCCCCATAACAGCAGCTTGCCAAAGGAGCATTAACAAGGTAATGAGGGTACACACTGCCTCCTTGTAAGGGGCTGCACAGTTGTTCTTTCATACCATTACACAACCACAAATAGAACTGGCCCACTTTAAGCGTGGCATACCTCGACAGGAAGCGACTCCTTTCATATTGAAAGGGGAGGGGGGAAAAAAAAACTTGACCTCTGGGTTCTTCACATCACTTTCTTTGTCAACAGTCTCTCACTCTGTCACTCCAAAAGTCAGGCTGCAGCCAGAAACACTGGAGGTGAGAACAAAATCTGAACTCGCAGCATGTCCAGGTGACATATAAGCCAAAAGTTGGAAATTTCACACTGCTCATAGAGAGCTTAAGTGCTTATGTAAACATGGCTGGTGTGCAGTTTTACTTTTTGGTACATTAAGGTAGCTGGTATGTCTTAATGTTGTTCAGACTGACCATAGGGGATAAAGTCTAACCATAAACACACGTTTGGCCGCTTCTGTGTGTGTACAGTATCCTGTGAAAATAACTACTGTTGTGGCTGATTAATAGGGAGTGAAAGCAGCGGCAAGGCTGACATTAATGGTGCTGCTGTAATTGTCACCCTATTAGTAATGCCACACGACAGCCTGGGTTTCCGTAGCTACAGCTGCGTCTAGCCAAACCTCACAAACAAAATACCAAACAGGCTCATTTATTTGTGTTACAAATTGGTCCTTTCAAAGCCTTCACTGAAGTCATACCACTTTGAGTCCTTGCAGCCCCTCGGGTTGGCAGCTGTGGTATGTTGATAGACCAGAGAGCCCTGCCCTGCTGAGTGGATACCAACACGAAGCACATTTGCTTCAAGCAAGTGTGCCGCATGTTAGCTGAGCTCAGAAATCAAAGGCACAGTCACCAGAACCCTTGCCAAGGTCTGTTCAGCCTCTTTTAATCTTCAATTAAAACTGAATGCTGACTAGTCGCTCCGTCCAATCACTGGTCACAAGTCAGCTGTTTCAGACAAAGCGGAGTGGATCGCACTGTTGCAGGATTTTGTCTCGCAGGCCTCCAAACAGAGGAAATCCTTTGGCTGCATCGACAGAAATCTTCACTTCATTTCCTTCCCAAAACAAGACCAAAAACCAAATGTCATTCTGATAAACAGATTCAAGTAAGAACTGTCAATGACCATCAGTGGTGTATCATTCAAGAGACAACCAGTCGAGTCCAGAGATGGTAAATATGTATCAAACAACAGCGCTACAGTTCAACAGCTGGCTAGAAGAAGGTGTTTGGAGAGCCGGATAACCTTGAACTGTTTGAATACACCCAGCACAGTGATTCTATTATAAGTTGGAGGAGCTTAGGCCTACACTGGGATGCATTTCAGATGTGCCTCAATAACAGAGGTATTGAGTTGCCCCTAAAATGAGCGATTGGAAATAAAGGGAAGCAACTTATTATCCCACCATTCTCTGCAAACAATCATCTCCTTTCTCCTGGATGGAGTCGACTTCTCTCTGCCATTCTTTCTTTTCCCCTCTCTTTATTCTTTCTTTTCATTGTTTCCATCGGTGCATTTTTGGTCCTGAAGCTTCCGTTTTTCCCACACTCTCTCCTGTCACACTGGTCGACCACAAAAATGCAGGACAGAGGAGAGTGCGAGGGGGCTCTGGAATTCCACATGCAGAGGGTAAACACAGCCACTGCCAGGAAGACACACACGCAGGAGCAAACACAGCACCTACCCGGCTGCCCTAACCTATTCTACAACCCCTGCACTGCACCACTGCCCTCTTAACTCTTCACTTGCCAGTTTGTCCGGTCAAGTAAGATGACTGAATCTAACACGTCAGCAGAGCACGAGCTACCTGCTGCTTTCAGACCGTTTGGAGCTTCAGCAAGCCTGCAAAGCTGCAATGAATCAATTAATTCACAAAAAAAATGGAGAGTCACACAGTTGACAACTCACATACAGAGTGGGCTTCACTCACAATAAAAACAGTCTGTGTTCTTATCCAGCTGTGTCCCTCCCTCTTAGACATTGGAGGGCAGTGACAAGCCCGTCACCACTGCAACAGTGTGCTTTAAACAAACAATCAGCCCTCATCACAAAGGCTTGCTGTTGTTGTGTAATTTGGCCAGATGTTGCAGTAATAAAGTCATAAAGTAATTGGGGGAAATAGCTGGCAGTTCAGCCCTGTTTCACTCCTTTCCTTTTATTTTCCCCTCTGTGCTCTTCAGCTTATCTCCAAACCAAACAGGATTTAAACGGCGCTCAGAGCCCGGGCCCTTCCACTGAACCACGTTCTGTTTACGGTTCAGGCAGAAATCAGGCCTGTGATGAGGTTGTTTACTGAGCAGGCAGATACACCCTGAGGCCAAAAGACTGGGTGCACTTCACTACGCACATATTCTAACCCTCATTAGCATCAGCCATGTCCTCTTGAACCCACCGACCCCATGCACTCTGTCTGATCCACAAGCAGCGGCCAATTAACGCCACTAGATTTAAGCAGCATCAGAAAGAAGTAAGAAAGAGTAAAAGCATTCAGATGCAAAGCTGGTCTTACTTGATGAGGCGCTTTTTTGCCGTTTTCCTGATCTGTCCCTCTCTGGCACTGCTGGGTGGCTTTGGGGCGAGAAGAGGACTAACACAGGTCTGGATGTGGCTGAGGCCATGACTGTGATTGGAGCGAACATGAAAGCTGGGTGGAGGGCAGCTGGATGAGTTTATGGGAGCGTGGGCATGTGGAGAACTTGTCTGGTCTGACAGTTGAGCCTAAGAAACAAGAAAGACAAGCTGTTATTATCTATTATCATAGAGACAATCAACTCACTTCAGACACTTTTATTGACTTTTATCAATGTTTGCACTGATAACTTTGATTGTAGTTTAACCTTTATGGACGGGCGGTATAAGGCTCTCATTCTTGTAAGAGCCATTAATAATCCTGTTATCACGCAATCTTGATCCAAGAACATATGTACTTGCCGAGCCCACGTGATACTCACTGTCTTCAGCAACAGCAGGTATTCTAACAGGTGTCAGATGTGAAAAAAGAGCCACGTGCAACCACATTTGGAATGGGTTAATATGGGAAAAAAATGCGGCTTCTGGTCATTTAGGTGAAATATCACAGTGCTTGACATGAATTAGTGCAGATATTAATGAAATGCCATCCAGTATGAAAACAAGCTCAACATTTCTTTGCAGTTGGCTGCACCGAGGAGCAAATTCTTCACATTATTTATTTGTTTGTACAAGATCTCTTCAAAGGCTTGGGATGGGGGGAAAATACAGTTTTCTTTCTGACATTTTTAGAGCCACATTTCACTCTGTCCTTGCAGTGCTGGGGAATGCTTTGCATACATTCCTTCCACATCTCATGCCCGTGCTATTTTCTCTGCAGCTTTATACGGCTATCTAACGAGCTAATGGTTTTCCAGCTTCACAGTGCAGCCGTTCAAAGGGCCGGCAGTGTGACAGGGAATATCTGATGTAATTTGTGTGCTGATAAATGAGAAGCTGAGTTTCCAGGTTGCGAGGCCTATGGCCACAATTCAGTTTGAGCAGGACCAGGAAGGGCACCTTTCTTTGGCTGCCAGGTGGCCCGGGGCCAAGCCTGTGGAGGAGCCGCGCAGTCTGCACCCAGTAACTGGAACGTGGACCAGAGCGCCGGAACAGCCCCCTGTCTCATTCTCTCTCACAAAAGTACACACGCATACACGCATGTGTACATGAGCACTCACACTGAATGAAGCACTTCCTTTTGGGTCTTCAGTTAATCCAAAAAGATCAATAATTTCCGCAGTAGGCCAGAAAAATTGGCACGGTGTGATCAGGGAGTGCAGTGGTATCAAAAAGATCAAAGCCCCTGTTTTCATGCTGCTACAGAGTAGTCAAGTTAAGTCACTGACTGATTCCTGGACCAATCAAGATGCATTTCTCTCTGGAGTCAACAAATGGGTGTAAGAGTAATACAAGATAGCAGCATAGCATGGATAAGATTATCCTTTATTGATCGCCCAGAGGAAAAATTCTGGTGTTGCAGCAGCACACAATTAATATTGCAATACCATCTCAAGCAAAGTGGCACACTCACAAATCCCCAAAACCTCAGTTTCAGTAAAGATAAGGATTGCTAGGCCACAGTGGCAGAGAGACCCATGCGGGTGGAACGAATGGGGTGGGATAAGGATTTTAGGGAGGGATGTCCGATTTGATGGTGACACAACCATATCCAGAGTCAGCCTGCCTATGACCTCAGCATGTGAGGGGTGAGCAGGGTGGCTCTGTTGTTGAACAAGTCCTCATGCAGTCCTCACGAACCAGACTGTGTGAGATTCTCCTGCCTCCATACGTTTGAAGTGTGACTGGACATGTCAGCACAAAACAGAAACCTTGTCGTCTATGTTCAGACTATGAGACGATACGAGCAGAGGAATGGAACACAGGAAAGGCAAGGGATCACTTTCATAAAGCGCCTTGCGTAAGACTGCCGGGCCAAGCCAAGAAAAATATCACCTCAATTGCATTAATTAAGGCCCAACCAAGATGATGAAAAAACAATGACGTGAGAGCAACTGCATTACTCAGGACACATCGGAAAAAAGCGGGTGCATCCAATCATTCCACCCTGTTAGCTGTGTCCTGGTGCTCTCCTGTCTCCACTTCTCTCCATCTATACATGGACTCCACAAAATCCTCTGGAAAACGAAGAAATACACTCTTCCTGTTCGGATCGTCTTTCAAAGCAATTGCATAGAAAGACAGAAGGCCCATCTTTTTTCTCTCAACATTAAGATCACACAGTGCAAAATGACCCAAAAACCTCTCTAACTTTCTAATCTCCCTCTAAAAACAGTCATCTGTCTCAGCTAGTTAGACACGACTAAAAGATTTTTTTGTCCTTTCATTACTACTGCTGAGAAAGTCATATCACAAAACTGTATTTGCATTGCAATGGGTACACAACTGGAGCTCAAATCTGATATGAACTATAAAGGTTATACTTCAGACGTCTAATGGACTCTGTGCCGGGGCCTCTCCTGTGCCCTCATGGGCAGCATTCCTTGATTACTCACCGTCCAATATAAACCTAACTGAGTCACTCAGCCAAACAATGTAATCTTGGGTGAGGAGTCATGTTTGGCTCTCCAGGAATGAGCTTCTGTTGAGGAAGATATTCCTACCAAACACCATTTTGTTAAGTGGTTTGGAAAGAGAGTCTCAGAATAGCTTTGTAAATGCTAACATGAAAGCTTTCCCCTTGATGTGGGTGTATTTTGGACTATTTTGGACAGCACTGTGTGGAAGATTCTGTGCAGACACAAATATGAGGGTTTTCCTGAGTTATAACTCAGTAGTTCTACACGTTGTCAGTTTTCATCCATGTGGTGTTGATGTTAAAGTAAGACATCAGGCCAACACAAAAGAAGCCGAATAACGCATTTCTTTCGACTCTTTTCCTAAATCCTAAATGAACAAAAGGAAACAAACCAAAACCTCTTTTATACCTGGTGTCTGCGGTGGCTCTGGTCCAGAAACTGTTGAGACTGAAGTCTTTGCTGTTGCAGTTTCTGGATAGCAAACTGAAGCTGGTAGCTTCCTTGTGTGGGCTGGTAGTGCTGCTGGGGGTTCACCCCAGTCACCAACCTATAGGCACTCTGCATCTGTCCGTCCCAAAGACCCTCCTCATCCTTCAGTGGCCTGTGGCTGGGAGAGAAGAAATCAGAAATCAGAAGTCAGAGAAAAGGTGAGGGAATTCAAATCAACAAAAAAACATGAATGCTGCCTCTTCTGAATCACACAAACTGTGCTGCTTTGCAGTTCATACCATCCGTGTACATCTGTCAGCTCATTTCTCTTTTATTTGCACTCTAATAGAAACTGAAGGTCTATGAAGGTTTCACCTCATGTTGAAAAGCCCCCTGAGAGATTCTTTAAAGAATAATTTCTGGGAATTTTCAAAAATATGCTGTCTTGCTGAGAGTTAGATGAGAGGGTCAATACCACTTTAACATCTGTCTGTTTCATATGAAGCTAAAGCCAGCTGCTGGTAAGCTTCAGTCAGCATAAAGACTGGAAACAGGGAAAAAGCTAGCATGGCTTCTGGTAGGCAGAGTTTTGTTACCTTTGGACAGAGCAAGGTATGCTGTTTGCTCTTGTTTCTGGTACATATACTAAGCTAAGCTACCTGGTAGCTGTCTGTAGCTTAATTTTGAGATCTTTTGATCAAATTTTTGGCAAGAAAGTGAATAAGAGTATTTCCCAAGAGGTTAAACTATTCCTTTAACTTTGTGTGAAGCTGAGATGTGGCAGTTCTCTACATAGGCCGAAAGCTTTCTTTGTTACTCGACCCACTGGTGGCTCCAAGGTGGAGGGAGCGATTCTTGAGAAAGGCTGTCTATATTTGAACTCAACACCCCTCCCTTCAGTGCTCCTTCAGAAGCTACACCCCCCCCACATTCATGGATGGACATTGTCAAGGCAAGGACACTAACAACTGGGCTAGCTTTCTTAACGCACACCGAGGATGTACAGCTAGGGAACTGAGATATTTGACAAAAAGTGTAGTGGTTGACCGATATGGGTTTTTCAGTGGCTGACTGAATTTCATAATAATAACAAACGAGACAATTACTGAACTTCAATTAACATTTATTTAAAACTAACGCGATTGTCCGGATTGGCTCCTCAACACCAAGTGAAAAGTACGAGACGGCTTACAGCGTCCCAGCTGGGGCTCACAGACGCCTCAAGTCAAAGTGTGCAAATCAGAGTCAAAGTAAAGGGCAAGCCTGTGGCAAACACAGGCTGAACTAAAAACCTTTCCTCTTTGCCTCAGTGCTCCCCGAGCTTCACGTTCCATCCACATCACAAAGCCACAACCTGGAAAGCAAACCTTTTGACGAGCTCCACGAGTTTGTAACTGGATTATCTGTCATTAGAACTAAGCCTGTTTCAGCCTCTTTTTTTTTTTTTTTTTTTTTTTTTTTTTGGCCCCTGCTAAAGCAATGAGGTGACCAGCCTCCCCTCCAGACACGCTTAAATTGAGTCGATGTGGAGTCTGGTGTGCTGCTGTATACGTACCACCTCAGCCAAAAATAATGCCATAAAGAACACTGTTGGGAGCTGCAAGGAAAAATATGACAGAGAAAAAAAAGAGAGAGATACAAGTACAGCTGAAGAAATGGGATCCCTGGGGGTCACAAGGACAAAAAAGTTCTTGGAAATTCCTCCCGTTACATGCAATAACATTTGTCCATTGGTCTACAGTAAAAGAAAACACTGCAGACTTAAAATCACAATAGCTGCTATATTTTTAGAAGCAAACTATGATAAGCTCTAAAATTAGAATTCAATTAATCTTGAACAACAATACACACTGTGGGATAATAATCTTGTGTCGCTCAAGTGGGAAAAAAAAAAAAAAATCCTGTCCTGGGTGGCCAAACAAAGACACAAGGGAGCATAAACTCGTGAATATGCTGTCCGCCCATGCGTTTCTCACTTCACATAATGGCACATATATATTGCAAAAACAACTGGTGTGACCACGGGCCAATTCCATTTTTTTAGCTTTTGGAAACAAAGGCTTGTCTGTGAACCTTGCAAGGCCAGAGATTCTACAACGCCAGGAGACAAAACAACTCGTTCTTTGTTTACAGCAGTCATTTCCTTTAGCTTGGCGGCAGTTTGCACGCTGGACCAAAGGGACCTTCACTGCTACCATTTTATTAGCATATGGTCTAAAACGGACTGTTTCTCCGGTCAAGAGCGTATGTTTTCCGTGAGTACAATGTCGCAGTAGGACCCCAAGGAGAAGTCTTTTCAGACAGGCCTTGTCAACACCAACACCAATGCTCCAGATCACCATGAATTTAAAAACAGCAAGAGTTCTTAGCTCAACACGGTGACCAATGAAATAGGGGGAGAGAACTGAAAGAGAGGAACAGTTTTCCATCTGAGTTTCTCATCACTAGTGCAGCACATGTGTGGAGCTCCAACTATCTGGGACTTCCCTTCCTGTCCGACTTCTGCTCGTTGGTGTCAGCTTACTCCCTGCTGTGCTCGCCATCCTTTAATATGCTGATATGACTTACTGTAGAACAACACAGCAGTGCAAGTTGAGCACATGTGCGGCATCAATCTAACTCAGCGTGAATGTGGGAAAATGGACGGTCTGAGATGACATCATGCCACAGTATCTCAAGCCCTGCCTGGTCAGTGTAAACATCAGCCGCCTCTGGCGTGTGAGGGTATTTCCAGCCATTACTCAGTTGTTTGTTTACCTCCTTTTATTGCAACAACATGACACTCAATGGAGCTGTCCTTAAAATACCAAAAATGACTAGCACCTGGGGATTTGGTGTGGGAGCAGTCTAGACGGGGATGCCGAAGCTTTAGTTAGTGCAGTGATGTTGTTCTAAGAAACAGGTTTACTGAGTTATCTGGATAACTTTGCAGAGTAAAACCTGAAATATCCTGATATCCAGACTAAGGAATGATGTTAAATGACAGAAAAATTACAACATAGATGAGTGAGCTGCATAAGAAATAATGCTGATGAGAAATGTGTGCACAGGGAGCGCAGGGATGGTGACAACTCAGTCCTGATCCACGGCAAGCCAAGTGTCACCTACAGTATTCGACACACTAACACTGCACACTGTGGGACGCACACTGCTGTAAAGGTGTGTGTAACTGCTGAAAAACCTAAATCCATTGACTGGAAATTCACTCCTTCTTACCTTACCTCGATCCTATTACCACATCTGGCTGCAATCAATGTGAATAAAAACTTCTCTTCTTTTAAATTCAAAAGAAGAGAGACATCAAACCAATTTTGTGGGGACTTTGTCTCCCATCAAAGAGCTTTAAAATTTTCACCAGAGTTTTTCTGAGTTGGGCTGTTGGTTCAGCAAATGGCCTGTCATAAAATCCTTTGGAATGGTATGTCCTTACAAAATTGGACCAAGTCAAACATCAATCTACCAAAGTATTGAACAGATCTAAAAATACCCTGCATAAACAGGGTTGTGGTATTTCTCAGTTCTAGCCGAGCTGGAGCGAGTCTAACACTGCGGAGATAATAGTTTCCGGTCATTTGCATGTACAGAGAGAAGAAAATGGGGAGGCAATTTTTGCGGCCGGGGTGCTAATGCAGCCTGAGACACATTAATGAGTGTTCACATGACTAATACAAGACAGACTTGGAGCTCCATCACAAACTCAAACCACAACTGTAGCAGCAAACCAAATTAGTCAAAACTAAGATAAATCAGCTAAAAATAAGATGCTACTTTGTGAAATTACGAAATGATTCCATTTACAAATTATCCAACTTGTCTGCCTGAAAAACAACCAAACACAACAAAGCAGTTGTTGTTTTTGAGGCTGTCTCCTCCACCGTAGTCTGAACATCTGACTGCCTGCTTTAAACTGCGCACATCATTTCAGAAGTACACTGAATGGAAATCATCATAAACGTATCAGGAGGTCCAACACCGGAAATGATCCCCCACGTTATCCGTGGGTGTACGAAGACACACGGTGGAGTGAGGCAGCAGCTCTCAGAGTGCTGATGCAGCATACCTGGTAGATCCTGGCAGCGGCACTTCAAAGAGCCGTTCTACTCTTTGAAACCCATCATACTTCACCCCTGTGGTTGCTTAAAGAGCCAGTGTGCTTAACAGTTTCAGTATGTCTGGCACAAACCATCAGCCTGAGCGTGAGGGGGAGGAAGGGGGGATTCAGGAAATTCTGTGTTATAAGAAACAGCGCTGAGGTGAAATCAAGGCAATTTATCCTAATATCTTATTAAAGACATTTCACTGCAATAAGAGGTGAACGCCAAACCAAAGGGCTGGGAGTGCTGGTGTACAAGAGAGCTTTTTGTACTGCAAGCCAATGACAAATGGGGAGATAAAGGGAGCTATGTATTTTCTGGAGAGATTTGGAATAAGCTTTCTAACAAAGGCCACTGTATATCCCTCCGTCTTTGAAGTTGAAATGCGAAGCTGAACTAAAATGGGATTTTTTTTTTTGGATGAATTAAATGCCTGAAGAAGATATGGGAAGGCCGAAATATATACTGAGAATGACTAAAGTCAGAGAAGAAATGTATGATCCATCAAAGCACTGGAGCTCTCAACTTGAATGGGAGATCAAAAGTTGACTTCTGTTTCCTCAGTATCATATATAAAAGCTACATGAGGCTTTCTGTCAAATTATAAAATCTACTAAATCTCTCCTCTCAGTTTGTGGAAATAAAAACCTTTTTTAAAAAGAGAAAAGAGAAAAAAAACAGACATTCCTGGAATTCTCTGACAGCTCGATACAGGAGGAAGAACTGGACTGGAAAAACAAAGTCCAAGATCAAGGCCAAGCTGTCTGAGACACGGTCCCTCACATATCAAGACAACAATAAAAGGGGAGCGGTCGTCGATGTTTTTTCTGAATGAATTACACCTTCAGCCAGTTTATGATCCTGAGCATGACTGTGGGATCATACTCTGTCCTTCTGTTTCCGTCTTTCTCTTCTCGGAGCAATGTGAGAGGGGTGAGGTATGGAGGAGGGAAGCGGGGATTTCAATGGCTGCAGAGGCGAGAGCCTGGAGCAGACAGACTATGTGGGTGTTGACATTGCCCCCTCACCACCGCCTCCACTCCTCCAGCGCAATGTTTTAAGCTGCCAGCATGCTTCACACACTCCCAGCACTCAGCGGCCAATTCCACTGTTAGTTACCTCCACAAAGCACAATTAGAAAGGGAACAAAATGCCTATTTCCAGACAACTCGCCTGCCCAGAGGAGCGCTGGCACTCCGCAATCCTTTTCCAAAGACTAACAATCCTCAATCTAAAAAGTCATGAGAGACCATTAAAAAAGCCCTTAGATTCTATTGAGTGTGACCAAATAGGCTACCGCAATCTAAGTGTCTACAGTAAAGGCTTGTGTAAAGTTGATTACACAGAAATCCTCAGGACATTAATTTGGACAAAGTGAATAATACTTTATACGTGCGCAAACACATCAATCTCAAGACTGAAAAAAGCAGCTTCTACAGAATCTTAACTCTAGGCCTCATGACAGATTCTGAAAAACAAGAACGGCTGTGAACACCAACTACAAAGTCTGTGCCGGGGCACATCAGCACAGCATCTCAAATTCAAGGCTCTCAGAGGAGAGATATGCTGTTTACCTTGGCAGTTAACCCCACTGAGACTGTAACGCACTACTCCATCTCTACCGCCTCAGGGAAGGGCGAATAAATAGTACATGTGAGCACAATAGTGAAATTTGACTAAATGGAGCACTGGAGCCCTTACAAGGGGGCAAAGGTGTGGAGCAATAGGGAAAGAAGTGCAACAGTTTCCACTGAATAAAAATATATTTAAGTCCAGCTGACATCACACTCAGTCATCCTTTTGTAGTCAAAAATAGCATCAGTGTTTTAAAATGTGTTGTTAATAGCATTTATTATTAAAAGGAAGAAAAAAAAGGTCTTGGGGGAAGTATCAATGCTCCTTTTCTTGTCAGCGTCTGTGTCTGATTGACAGCAGCTGGCAGGCACAAAGTAAACAGACCTGTGTTGTAGCTAACAAAACCATTTGCAGACTGTGCTGTTAGCCGTGGCGTTGATGAGTAAGGAGCACACCAACACCTAACTGGACCAAAGTTTACATGCTGTTTAATGTGCTGCAGCTGAGCAGCTAAATCGCTATCTAGCCTGCAAACTGATGTTAGCAGTGCAGTTCAGAGTCATTCAACCAGGTGCAGGACAAGGTGTGTTCATGTCTGTTAGTTAGATAAGAGACTTTAGCAGGAAAGCTAATGTGGGCCTTGTTCATATATTTAGAACTTAAATTCAAATTATTTCTCAATGCACCCCGAAGTAGCTGTGTTGCCTACAGCAAAAAGACCGTTAACTGTAAACAAGGTCTTCCAAATCTACACATACTGTAGAAAGTGAAGACAAAAAATGGAGAGCACATATAAAAAGCTACTAATTATGCAGTCCATCAATGTGAGACAAAACTTCACAGCTTACAGATCTATAGTATTCAATGAGGATCAGTCACATCATGCTCAACAGCCAGTCTGCTTCATAAAGGCAGCATCAGCATCAATCTTTGTTGCATCTGCAGAAAAGGGCTTTGTGAAATACTATAGTCATCCAGACTTATGTATTAATATTTTTTTTTTAATCACATCAAAATATTCCCTGCATATGCGACACGTCTTTGGACTCACCTCATGCTGCTGCATAGATCCGTTCCAGAGTGGACAGCTTTCACTGGCCCTTGGGTTATAGCATTATGCCGCACCTTAGGGTTCAGTGTGAAGCTTTCTCTGTTCAGCATCCTGTTGGCCAGGTTCATGTTGGTCAACTGAGGGCAGAGGGGAAAACTTCAACAGATGATTCAAATCAAACTCAAGAGTTAAGTCACTTCTAGCAAACATCTCACCACTAGTCATCCTAATGTCCAAAGCAATGAATAAGCACTTGTGTTCCTCCCTACACCGACCACCTCATTCTCATGTATCTGGGGGCTATGTGAAATGTACACACAGCACATGGCAGAGCTTGTCTCCACTCAGCACTAAATCCAGGTGGTCCCCTCCCCCCCTTCTCCTCCATCTCTAGCAGAATCAGCTATCATGACTCGACAGCTCAAATCTGTTCACAACCACGTCAGGTCTACTGTAGCCACTGCGCCTCAGTGCTGCCCTGGAAGTTATGTTCAGTGAAATCTAATGGGAGGATTACTTATACTGCTGTGGCGTTTTATTTACTTTATTTCCTCCTGTGCGCTAAACGTCCAATGGGAAAACTGCAAAGCTGCCAAGCCTTGTATAGCGTGAAAAATGTGTCAGCATGTTTTTTATTTTTTTTTACACAGCTGCAGCTCTAAGTTACTTATTCAGGTATACTGCTTGTATCCATCCAAACCGTTTGATCTAAACTGAGGAAATGACAACACACATGTGAGTGCCAACATTGTCAGGCCATTGGATGAAGTGTCATCAATCATGTCAGAGATCAACATTTTGACATATATATATATATTAACCATAATAAATACTTCTTTACCACATGAGGCACAGATACCATTCTCCATTGTATGGAACTGCCATGATGTCCCATTATCTACTGCCATGTACACGGATGTCTCAATAATGCATTGGACATGCACATGCATACATACACGCACGCTGGAGGGATTCACTGCCATATCTGCACAACACGGTGCAGGAGTATATTCACTTTATTGTGACCATGCCTGGCTTTACTCAATTTCAGGTTCTGTATTTGTATACATGTGGCCTCTCAGGAGAGTGAGTAATTACTTAAACCTTAGAGGTCAGCTAGTGCAACAGGGTGTTGTTCATGTTTACAAAGTTCTCCATTTAGTTCAGAGAATGATTTAATGACTTCAAATCTGAACACACACACACACAAAATGTACTCTGAACCTTTAAGTGCAAAAGACGGGACTACTTTACTCTGCAAAATAAACTGCTGCCAAGCCCAGGATTAACTATTCAAAGGGTATACAGCAAACACCTTTCAGATAGACAGAATAATGTATAGTCAAAAGGAGGCCATAAAATCTGCAGTCTGTGTGGTCTGGTGCCATCACAAAAAAAAAAAACTCTGACAGAAAAAAATCCAGTGAGGTGTGTGTGTGGGGGCGGTTGAGGGGCTCCCCACGCAGAATGACAAACCTGTGGGGAATATAGGAGAAGGTGGTGATGGAGCCAACGGAGCTGCCGCTCCCCTGCTCGGTGCCAATTTGCCACATTCCTCCATTTATAAGCATCAATTACCACAAAAAAGTGGCTGCTTGTTAAGTATCAACAGAAATCACTCCCCCATGGTGCATCTGATAATGAGACCTCACACAGAGCTGAGGCTTGATGCGGCTCACCACTGTTTAGGCCAGCCAGCTTCAAACCCCAGTTCCAGACCCACCCCCGCACCAACCCCAGCCCACAGACTGCAGGCAAGCTGAGGGCTGAAGGAAGAAGGTGCACGGTGCGAGGCAGCAGACCCTCCGGCTCCAACGGGTCTGCTGAATGAATGAGCAGCTAGATGCCGCCAATCAGCATGGGGTCAGAGCCAGGTTTACACATCAACAAAGAGAAATATCAGAGACCTCACAGCGAGAGACTACTGCAGAGGGGCCAGATTCTTCTTCCTTACATGAAACATTACACAGATCACTTTACAGTTGCTTAATAACTCAGCAAAGCTTCTCCTTGGAGCACAGTGAAACTTCCTGCTCCAGGTGGGAGCAGCTGTCGGCTCAGTGAAAAGCACAGCGAACTCACGTGTTGTGTCAGCAGGTTGATGTGACTGGAGCTGGCGTAGTGGCGAGCGACCTGCTTGTCAGCCAGCTTTTGCAGGGCTGAGATGAAGGCCTGCTGGTTCGACTGGGCTTGGGCAGACAGGGAGTTTAACTCCTTGAATGTCCCCTCTGAGTTTGACTTCAGCTTACTGGAGCTGCTCCTCCTGATCACTGACATACATAATGACAAAAGACAGAACATGAGAACATGCGAGTGAATGTGATAAACCACAGCGTGCAGAATAGTGAGTTTACCTTGGCCTGCAGAGGTGGGTCGAGAGAGCTTCTGGCTATAGATGTGCGTGGCACTCGGGATGGAAGAGGCTGCTCCGGAGCTGGATGTCGATGAGGTAAAGGACTGAATCCTCCTGAGCACTTGGGTTGGTTTCCCAGCACAGATTGTGTTAGAGCCAGTGGAAACAGCTGCCCACGTTGTTCTCGGGGGCTGCGTGACCACGACGGCAGAGGTGTATGCTGGGGGGTCAGAAAGAGTCTCAGAATGGCAGAAGTGAGACTTTGCCATGGACTGCGCGTAGGACGGCGGCTGAGGAGGCGGCGGCGGCGGCGGGCAATGGAGAGGCAGGGATGTTGAGGCAGGAGGGCAGTGCTGCAGGTGAATATGTGTGCAGTCTAAAGTCACGGGAAAGCTGGAGCAGTGCTGGGAGGCCTGGACCTCTGGCTGGGTTTTACTGGTTCTAACCGCTGCCTGTTGGTCTTCAGACAAAGCATGGACAGAAGGCTGACTCTCAGCGGCCTTGATGTCTGGGTCACTGCTGATTTTCCCTGTGGAGAGCGAGGACTCCGAGGCGCTGGAATCCTTTTTGGCCACAGGCAGAGCTGTTCAAAGGAGGAAAGAAGCCAGAGCTCCTTTATCTTCAGTTAGCCATTCCTCGGCTCTGACACACATTTGTTTTCCCCCAATGAGCGCTAATCGTTTGAAGCTGACCCTTCCTTCACCCCAGATGACTCAATCTTTTTCCCTCTGCTTTTTTGGGGGGTTTACAAATCTAAACAATCCCTGTTTGCTGTGCTTGTATGATAAAATATTAAACATAAACCAGATCTACAGTGTCTTGAATATGGGGGGAAAAAGGCACAGCAGGAACTCACTTTTGGAATTCTCACAGTTGCCTGAATCTCCCAAGGCATCGCGAAGGTCTCTCTGAACGCTCCTCACTTTTGTTCCGAGGAAGACGGTGGCTGATTTATTTTTCTGTGTGTAGAATGTCAGCACTTCCTCCAGATCATTTTCACTGTTGAAAAAGGAAAAAAAAAAGACAGAAGATAAATTAGTAAATCAGATTGAGCTCACACTTCAGACAGTAGCATATATAACGGGAGCAGTGAAGAGCCAAGCACTGAGAAATGGTAGGTGGGCTTGCCAGTTGACTAACCTTGCTGCAGTGATGTACTCCTGAAACACACTGAAGTTAACACAATGCTCCTCTTTGCGATTCTCCTGTTTTTTCAACACGTGTTCTGTTTCCTGAGGAGATAGGAAAGAGTAAGACAGAAGGCATCAAGATACACAAACATTTCCACCTTTGCATCATGTCTTGAAGTCGTGACTCTGGGGCCAAAGTCTGGAAATACCTTGTTGTAACAGTGGATAAACTCCCCTAGCTGGTGGGACAGGATGCGTCTGCGGTCGTGGAGGGGAAGCTGGCGACTGGGCAAGACCACCTTTATGTCTTGTTGAAGGTTACTGGCGGCTCTTTTCAGGAAGCGAATCACAAGCTCCTATGCAGAAGAAAAACGTTTCTGAGAAATCTTTCATTATCGCTGGCCTGAATCACTGATTCATCCTGCTGAACTCAGTCAAGCTGCCTGTGGGTTCTCCTTTCAGGGTTCAATGCCATTTAAAGCACCTCTGAATTCAACAGCCTACAGATCAACCTCATGAGTTCACAGCGATTTTTCCCAAAGGTTTGAGGGCACTGATGATGATGATGATGATGATGTATGTCATTGCAATGCAGACTTTCCAATCCAATCAACTTTTACAGAGACCATGTTTTCCTTCTATGTGGCCACAAATGAATCATACACATATTAAGAGCCAGTGTACATACAAGTAAGGGGATAATCATACCGGGAAATCTCTGTCTCAACTTTTTTTTTGCTATCAGGGTTGCACATGGGAGAGGAACAATGCCAAGGTATTCTACCCATGTCCATTTATTAGGAAAAGTAGATTCAAAAATGGTTATCACTTGTACCATTTGATCGTTGTTCTTGTCTGGCCAAGCTGGGACAGTGTTGGCTCTGCTCTCGGCCAACAGTCTTTGCTGGACTCGCTGCAGGTACGAGGAAAAGGCCATCCGGGCCTGCACTTTGCTGGAGAGAGAGAAGAAGACAATAAAAAAGTGCACAGGTAAAGCAACGGAAGAGGAAAGTAATATATATTGTCCACTGGTCTTCTGCTAGCTTGCTTAAAACTGACAGTAAAGACTATTTAGTTGCACTGGAATGTATGAAACATCTCTTACAACACATAGAACAAGCAGTTATCCTAATTCCATTTGCTGACATATCATCCAGGAGAAGAGAGAAAGCAAAAACAGGTATGCATCACTTTGAGCCAAAAGTTGTTGAAACACAGTGTATCTTGTCATTGACTGCTATCAAGATGATAAACTGTCTTCGTGACCCAGGTGAACTTGGAAAGAACACTAAAATGTTTTGGAAAAAGCTGTCAAATATAAACAATGATACGCTGTGCTATAATTTCCCTGCGTCACGCACAGTCCTGACAAGCACTGAGGAATTTCTACAAAGTCAGACTTGTTATTGTAATTCCTCCTCAAATTGTAATTTCAGCCACACTTTTAAAATCAACATCAGATCACAGTCTTTGCTGCGCTTAGGTATAGCAGCGTGTACAGCCTGTCGTATGTGTTTGATAGTATAGAGCATATATCTTTACAGACAGGGGATCAACCTGTGGTGGAGATTTAAACCTTAGGATCTACCTGTATTCTTGTTTTCCATGCTGTGACATAAGTAAACAAAAGTAATGCTTGAAAACTGATAAAACATAACCTATGTAAAGAGGGGCCTCAATTTCTTCCCATCTCGTCTTGTCGGTGCATTCATATTTCTCTCTAATAAGTAGTGAAGGAGGGGAACAGTGCTGCAGAAGAAAGTACAGTGAGGGAGGAAGATGAGAGCAGCAGCCAGCCTGAGCAGCAGCCCAGACTACAGACTGACCTGAGGTCCCAGCCCTGCTGAAGGATGTTGAGCAGGTCAACTCTGGGCCTGGCATTGTGCGTGGCTGCCTCTGGGCTGGACAGATCCTTGCCGTGGCAGCGCTCCAGTGGTGTGGCCACTTGTTTTCTTAGCTCTGCTACCAAAGCACTGTGTGAGACTGGCTCGAGAAGTTGCTTCGCCTCCTCTCTTTCCTCCTGAGCGCACTCCTCTCCTTCCTGACTGCCGCTCGCAGTCGGGGAGGCCTTGGATTCCTTCCCTGAGGTATGCAGCATTGCAACGAAAGACAAATGTCAGTTGCATCACTGGCATTTTGGATAAAATACAAACATACAGTCGAAATAGGGTTTTTATTGTTGCTGCAATGAAATGAACTCATTCAGAGTCATATTTGGCCAACCTTACCGTGACACAGGGGAGTTATTTATTGGAAACAAAAGTGCATTAGCGTGTGATGTTGTCCCACTTAGCTACACTCTGCTCGGCTTTAGGGGGAAAAAAAAAAAGCTGTTTCCTGAATTGAGGCAGAACACATCAGGCATACCCGATTTCTTCCTCCCTGCAGCAGAGCGATGAGTCAGGTGGCGCTGTCTCCTCTTACGTGCCTCCAGAGACAGCAGCTTCCTCTCATACTGGACCAAGTGACAGCTGTGGACGGCGTCCACCTGCAGCTGCACATTCCCGTTCACATTCCTGAGAGACAGAACAAGACATGTCAACACAAGCGTAATAACAACAACCATCATGATTTATATGTGTATCATCAACAATTACAAAGCAATAGTTATAAATTTTATCTCCAACTGAAGACAGTTCTGAGAAAGATTAGTGTGGTGGAGAAGCCTGTCCAGGCGTTGACACGAGAGACAGTGACGGTCCAAAGGAGAGAGGATAAATGGCAAATAATAACAGCAACAGAGGTCTTGCAGCAACAACCATCCCCTTAATCTGGCTACCTTACGAATGTGGAAAAATCATAGATGGGCTTAGTTGGGGGGCCAGATCTCCAGACAATATTGTGCAATAGTCAAAGCTGTGGTTAAAACTTGAAAGCTCGTACTGATTCAAATAACATGAAAGCACGTTGTACTACAATAACAAAAATGCGGTTCGACAAACAGGCACGGTTCATCTTTAGCCCTCTTTTCACTGCTGCCCTCAAATCGACACCACAATGCCACACAGAGACTGCACGCGTGCTGGAAAAGTTGACGGTGCAACATCTTTTCAGCTGTTCCTCTCACCTACCCAATCTGAAGACCAAACAAACGCCACGTGAGAATCCAGCCGTTTCCACAAACTGATGGAGAGATTTATTCCCCAAATCCCAACCACAATGGAAATGCTTACCTTCCATGGAAAAGTCTGTTTGCCAGCATGTAGTTCATTGATGTCTTGGACTCCAGATATCCACTGAGAGAAGAAGATAATAAGCAAATTATAATAATCATAAAGGCAGGAGCCCCCAATGAGCCTCGACCTCATTATTTGCGGCCAATGTGTTAAAATGAGGCTTCTGTGATATAGCTATTCTGGATGCAGCTGCTATTACATGCACCAATCATTTCCACGACTGCTCCATAATATGCTTTTAAAAAATGCCACAAAATCCCTGCAGCTAAGAGAGCCATGGATCTAATCAAGCAATAAATCCTCATATAGGAATATGAATTGTAAGCACAAAAACGGATTTCCTCTCTAATAGGGGCTTCAATGCAGTTTCAACATAAACTCACTGTGGGCTATGAGTCTTTCTTGGAACATAACACACAGAGATCAACAAATACTGACTCTGTAGCTACACCTTAGTCTGGCAGTTCAATTAGACAGTATGGTACGGCCTGGCTCTTGGCACCATTTGCTCTAATTTAGCCTAAGTGACAGATAAACACCCCTTGGGGATTAAGTGATCTGTCTGTTCCTTCTCGGCCTAGCTTACCCGTACAGCTCCCACGTTTCTGCAGTGGGAAAGATCCTAACGAAGCCTCCTCGTCTCTCATGCTCCTCCTTTATCCTCCTCAGCACTTTGATCTACATTAGTGAAAGACAAAAAGGCACGTTCTGAAAGAGCACTTTCAGGTTAACATATTGTCTTTATTCAACAAAATCTCACACGCACATCATGTCCCAGGCTACCATTATCAAGGCCTTACCTCCTCAGCAGTCAGGCTCAGAGTGCTGTCTCCTTGGCCTTGTCTAGGTCCCAGCTTGTCTTTCGACCCATCTGTTTCTGAGTTACTGGCTGATGTGGGCCTCTGACGCTACAGGGGACAAGAGTAAAGACAATATTGCTATAAACTAATACCAATCACGCAATGTCGTTCCTCTCTCCAACATAAATACCTGCCAATGTTAAAAACAGTTGTGTTCTTTATATGCTTTTATGAATTTAGGAATGCAAATTCTTCCATGTTTGGTAGAGAAGTCATCTGTTCCTGACAAGACATACAGGTCTGAAACATAAGTCTCATTTATAAATGGAAAATGTGCAAACTACACCCTGTGTGATAAAAGATACCCTCTGTTCTCGTCTCCCTGTCCCATTAACGGAGCATTTTTGTTGTGCACTGGCATTCCTGGCTGCCTCCCCGCTGCATGCACTACCAGGCTGTGATTGACAACACTGGCATGCGGGGTGGAACTTGAACCAGACAGCGGGGCACAACTTCACAGCATCACGCGCAGAATTTGTCTTCTAAATAGCAGAGAGATTACATGTAATTTGTCCGACGCAGCTGAGAGGGATACAAAGGCAGCCAAGAAGTGACAAGGTCTAATCCTCCAGTAAAAGACTCAACTGTTGCCCCTAATCAGAGCAAAGGGAAAGAAGGGGTTCTCTGAAGGCCCCTGGAGTTCTTCAGCAGCCTCTGTGACAGCCCTGGGTTAGTGTTGTTCTGAGTGTCTGAGACTCTCCACAACAAAGTTTTGGTGCATTGCTGCATTCAAAGCACTTGCTTACTGAGGTCACTTTGCTAATGTAATGAGAATTCTATTAAATATAGCATTAGGAATCAATACAAGCAATCTGTCTGTCACTATGAAAAAGAGTAAAGCCACATAATCAAATAAGCAAAAAGCAGTGAGCAATTTCTTACCGGTAATGTAACAAGCATCAGGGAATTGCAAAAAAAAGGACAAGGCAAAAGAAGATTAATATGTCTGAGTCGGAGGAAAACTCACCACTCTGCTGTGTGCAGCAGCTGTCGGTGCAGAGACATGGTTCTAAGAGGCAATGGGTGAAGACAGTGAGTTGTGGGTGAGCATCAGCATTACAGTTTAACCTTTATGAAGCCGCTCGCAGCCAGAAAACACGCGACATGAACATGTAACAATGAAACACTGTTACTGTTTGTCTAAACAGACCATTTACACAATACAAGGTGGAGCAGAAATCTGTCTGATTTAGTAATCTCCCTACAGCAGGTCCTGCGCCAAATCTGGGTGCAGTAGTCGCGTGGAGGGAGCCAAGTGCATTAGCTGTTGTGGCATCATTAGGCAACAAGGCCTAGAGAGAGCATTAGTCACTTGATTAGAAATGATAAAACAATAAGCCACAGAGTGTAGCGCTTACAAACTGATGTCACTCATACACTGTAATTACATTAGCAGTTGTTTTGCATTACAGTGAATTTTCCGTGAGGGTAAAAGAATAGCCCAATGGCAGTGGCAGGAATGTACTGTAAGCAACAGAGAGATGAACACAAGAATGGGAATGTTTCACAAGGAAGGGTGAATGAGTGCAACACTTGGCTTGGCTCTTTGCTGTGTGTGTGTGTGTGTGTGTGTGTGTGTGTGTGTGTGTGTGTGTGTGTTTGTGTGTGTGTGTGTGTGTGTGTGTGCGTGACAGCGTCCAGTACCTGAGTTTTTTGGGCTGCCGGGTGCTTGAGGCCGGGGTCCAGGGTGACTCGGTCAGAGCGTGGCTGTCTCGATAGGGGGTCCTGACACACAAAGCCTGCGGGGACACAGAAGAGCCGTAAAGGGGTATATCAATGACATCAGGTCTTAAATATGTTACTCATTCCCATGACCTTCATACATTGCGTCAGATCTTCTATGTTAGTGCAAGAAAGCAAAGCAGAGCGGGGGACAAGGAGGCCATGAATTACATGTAAAGCAAGAACATCCTGAAGAATATCATGCTAAATCAAAGACATCATATAGAACTTTTTGGTCAGGAAAGGAAGATGTGTACCTTTTGCGATATTACACTTATTTGTTTGCTCTTGCCACGAGTTAGATGAGAAGATTGATATGACGCTCATATCTGTCCCATAAATATGAAGCTACGGTTAGCTTAATTTAGCATAGAGGCTGAACACTAGCCTTTATGCTAAGCTAGCCTGGCTCTGCCTAAAGGTAAGAAAAGCTGCCTACCAGAACCTATAAAGCTGGCTGATTAACGTCCAACGTCTGGTTTGTCTGTACAAAAACCAAAGTGCAAAAACAACAATTCAGTGTTTTATGGGGGATTACGTGTCTGACTATTTCTTGTCTCTGAGCAGTTGTCAGGCAACCAGTGGAGAAGTTACGGCTTATAGCCCTCATAAAATGACAGATTTTTTTTTTAACTTTGTTTTTTTTCTAAACATTAAAATAAAAGCAGATGAACGTGTTAGTGAGCTTTAGAGGTGCTAGTAGGTGGATTTTGTTACGGTTGGGTGCCAGGTTAGTTAGCCCTTTCCCCTTGTTTCCAGGCTTTACGCTAAGCTAAGCTAAGCTAAGCTAACCAGCTGTTGGCTGCAGCCTGCTGCTGTCATCCAACTCTCTGCCACAAAGCAGCTGTTTAATCAGGGATACTGCATGTTTTAGTCGAGTGACACTCAATTTTGGAGTCATACAGCTCCGCATATTTACATTTTAGTGCATCTCAGCAGTAGTTGATAAGGGTGGGGAAAAAATGCTTGCAATTTCCCACTAAGATGTTCCCACCCAGTCAATAAGAATGAAATCTATGATCCTCTGTTTATTAATTCCCACACTCCCTCAAAGCTAACTCTTGGTAAAAGTGAAATGTTAAAGAAATCTGTTTATGTTGTATCTTGCAGTCACAGTTGAGTTGAATTAAGTCTATTGACAGCTCGAGGCTCGAGGCTATTTGTACTACTTCATCCGAGCTGTCAGGTGAGCATCAGGCCCCTACCGAGCTCTTGCCTAAACACAGCAATTATTACAAACATGGGCGACACAGACCTGACAGCTACACACAGGCGGAAAATGAATGTTAATGGAATGCTGTCATTATTTACAGGTCTGGGATGAAGCCCAAGTGTTATCAGCCAACAGCGACTTAGTTTGTTTGGTACATAATAGATGTGCTATGTTTTACATGCCACTGCTCATTTTCCCCAGATCCGCAGTAACGTCTCAGTCCAAAGATAACTGGCAATTTATGACTCCACTCTTTCATTTAATGAGCCGGAGGGGAGGGTTTCAAGCCACAGCATGGCCTAGGCTGAGACACACATGTATATGTGCACTCACACACACGCTCAGACACACAAGAGCCATTCCTTTAATATCATTAGGGCAAGACCACAGATAGACTTAATGGTTCAGTGGAAGTCTAGATGGATGCCTGCTAATCAGTGGGCTCTGTGTTTCCTGTGAACGGTAATAAGGATAAATCAGAGGATTAAGTGAAGTTAAAAAAATCAAGAGATGCGGAAGTTTCATTAATATTTGTTGCATTTTTTACTAGATGTGTGCTTTTAATTTTCATTTTCAAGAATAAAGACAAGCTGTCAGACTCAACGTGGCGGTGGTCAGGGAATGAGATTCTCGGTTTAAACTTAAGATATCGCAAAATATTTTAAGCTCCTCTTCTGTATGAGAACTCAATAATTAAGAGGAAAGGAGACAAAACGGAGACACGTCTCATTCCCTGCTGCAAACACTGTTGTATAAACAGTGTTTATCTCTGCCCTGGGCCAGGCATTTTTTATTTCTTCATGCTCAGGATTGCTTTAGTTTGACATGTCGGATCCAGTTTCTCAAGAGAGCTTAATGAGTACAAAACAACTAAGGCCTCTGTTGACAATTTTGTCCGCAAGTCATTTACTGTTAATTAATGAAGGCTGTGGTTTATTCTCTCAACACTGGAGCTCCCATTATGAAGCCATACAGCTATTTTCTGCAGTGCGCACAAACTCAGCGAGTGTAATGTTGGAAAACATTAAGCGTTTAACAATAGACGACTGTCTCCACCTGCTTGAAACCTGGTGGTTACAAGAAAGGCCAAACAGCATCTACGTGATTAGAGTGAGACTAGAAAAGAAAATACAGCATAATTACAGCACTTTTCATTTTATAGCAGCTTCTCCAAGATCAATATCTTGATCCCAATTATACACTTAATATTGAGTTTAAATGAGTTTGGAAAATGACGAACCATATGCTGCTGCTTGAAATCCAGGTGGAGGTGTCTTAATTTGATGTCATTTATTTCATCAACATGTAATTTAAAAGTGTAACTGATCAGTGAAATTATACCGACTGAAGGTCTATGAAGCGCAATCACTTCAGAAAAACTCTGGAAACAAATGGAAGTTGCATTTAGACATTGTTTTGGCATGCACTCACCCACAAGTGAAAACATGTCTGCAATCATGCTGGCCTTTATCTTCAGATCCAAGGGCGCATCACTGTAAATAAGTCAAAAAAAAAAAAAAAAAAGAAAAGTGAAAATTACAACACAAACACAGGGCAGAGCAGCATGAGTCAAGTGTCAGAAGAAGATTCAGCTTTATTGTTTGGCTTTGAGTAAACTGCTGAACAAATTCAATGTGGCATTTTGTTAACCTCTTTTTTTGGGGGTTGTAAATTAAAAAAAAAAACAAAACCCTTGTTTGAGCCGCTAGTTTAAAAGAAACAGCTTCAGTGAGAGATCCTCCTGAAACAGCAAAATAAAGAATCAAATGATTAAAACAGTGTCACTCACCAGGCAAGGGATGGAGAAAGGTTCACCTCTAACAGCCAGGGTTTGAGGTTGGAGTCGATGAGCACATCAAAACCATAGAGCTCTACAGAGGGAAGCACAAAGTGAATCAAAAGGTTTGCACCACAGACTGGGACGTAAACAGAGAGACGCGGAGTTCGAAACCTCAGAGATCTGCAGACTGAAAATGAAGGATGAAGGGTATCAAAGTCAGAGTTTTATCATAGTCCCATTATGTGGCACTTGGCAACATGGCCTCTGCCTTTCTGCTACTGATTACACGCATGTTATGTACCCAATCATTCAAGAGAGAAACATTCACCAAAGCCTGCTACTGAGGGATTGGCCCAATTACATTAACCGAGTGCATACACATTTCATCTGTCATGAAGTTGCTTACGTAAGACGGTAGATCAAAAACGCGCTGTGGCTGTGAATATTTTCATACATAGAGGCAATAATTTTCTCATGACAGGGAAGGTTAAGCAGTCTACATATTGTCACTACATATTAAGAAGAAGGACAGCACACTAATGGGTACCAGAAAAAGCTTCACCCCCATCATACAGTTAGTATCTTGTCCAACTGGGTCAATAAAATATGAACTCCAGAAGTACAAAGCTGGAAGTGCGACAGCGCGTCCCCAGAGGCAGAAACAGAAAGCCTTAAGCTATATTATTGTATAAACTTGAGTCCAGTAATAGCTAAGCACTGAGTGACACGATGAAAGCGTTTTACAAAGTTCCCTGTGTAAAAACGCATCCATTCTATCCCAATGCTCCCTCATTTAACAGACTGATATACGGCTCACTGCGACAGAGTTGGCCTGTGTGCCCGATGAAAGCCCCCACACTGCTCTGGGGAGTGTCACTCTAAAAGCCAACGACCCGCCGGCCCCAGCGGCAGCGTGCAGGGAAACCACAGTATTTTACAGGGATAGGGCAGAGCCCAGCTATAGAGCCAGAAGAAAAAATCCTTCTAATGGCACTTCAAAAGAAAAGACTGTGTTGAGAATAGGCCAGGGGGGGTTTGGGGGTTTCAAAGCTGCCATAACCAGCACTGTTTGTTCAGGCATCTCAGGTCAGTGCCAAAGTTAAGCATACAAAAGCCAGCGTGACAGCGAGCGATGCCTGGATAGTGCACTTGGTTGAATAATGGCAGGCTGTGCAAGTCTAGTTTAACAGGATGAGCTAAATTTATTAGGCTGTGCATTACTTCTTGTAGTTAAACAAATATCCATCCTGACATGACAAAGATCTCTGGTAGATCAAAACCTTGGTCTCATAAAATTAATCTGTTGGGAGCCATCGGTACAGAGTGTGGGTCTTTTGTCTAACTCTGGCATATGCGCTATAATGTTGGTCCGGAATAATAACTGGCAGAGCTACTTGAAAACTGCAGATCATCATATAATTCAGGGTAAATCAGATGCTTAGGCAAACCTCTGTGAGTAAGAAGTGTACCCATTATACACAGCAAGATCAGTTTACTCATCATGAGGAGTACTGCTCAGGCCGTGACAGTTGATTATGTCATCAGGGTTATCTCAGATTTGAAACTACAAGTATATACCAGATAGCCAATTTTCCAAAATGAGAGCATGGAGTTTGACAGATACGGGCATTTAGCAGACAGGGAGACTCTAACAAGAGGTGCTATCGAGTTGCATTAAAGGAAATGTATGATCCAGGGTTTTTCCAGGCCGCTTCTACTTTGACTGCAATCTGTGCCCCAACTTCATGGAAGTGTGAATACAAAATCGCTGAAGAATGCTTATAAGAGTTCACTGTTCGATGTTTTTTCCCCCTCTATGTATGCTTTCATTATCTGTATGAATACAAGCTGGGGAAAATGCACACAGGATTTTGTTCGCTGGGCTGTAATACATCGGTCAGGAGCTCGAAATATGCTAACATCATGATGTCCAAATTGGTGTGACTGCAAACTGTATTTTCACGGTGGAACCGAACAAAGTCTGCCATACATCCCTGAGCCAAGACCTGCAACTGAAGCTGCCTCTGCCATCTTTAACTTCTTTAACTTCTGAGGATGGACTGGACCCCCACTGCTGAGCAGCTCCCGCTTAAGCAGAGCACTAGGATTTTATTTTCCACTTGCAGGCTTATCCCATTCTATCCACTTATGTGTAAAAACGCGCACGCAGATCGAGACTGAAAGAGGGATGGAGAGAGTGCGTGTGTCATAAAACATGATGCATTAGTCTTGGGGAAGCGAGCGCTGGAATAAATGGGGCCGAGCCTGCAGTGCTTCACCAGTGGCACCACAACAACAGGGGAAAATGGGGAGGTGTTACACCACCTCACCAGCCCCCCCCGACAAACAGACTCCATGTGCCGCGCATTTTCCCCCAATTAGGAGCAGACGCCGCTGCTGCCCCATGAGCCTGCCGAGCCGCTCGCTGCTAGACACGTTTGTTCTATGGCTCGACCGCCGCTGGGGGAGCGCGGTTAAATGTGCCCGCAGAGAGCCCACAACAAGCATCACAGACAAGGAGAGGAGAGGCAGCGAACATCCACATCACACCCATTAAAGAGGGAGGGAGAGAAAAAATGTGACAGAGAAAAGGGATGATGAAGAGCTTTTTTTTTTTTATTATTGGATGGGCGCTGCTGGAAACTTCACCACAAGAGACAAACGCCCAAAAACAATGATCTCCCCACCCTGACCATGCAGCCTGCTGGACCACAACAACAACAGCAGCAACATAAAGTATTTTCTTTATGTGTGTTTTCTCCATAGGCGAGGACAATTGAATTACTCTTGCATCACTCTGGGATGAATTATTGCTGCTGAGCTGTTTCACTGCTGTTGCAGGGAGCAGCTTGGAGCCACAATCATGAAAACACTCTGAGGACAACAAATTAAAGTTACACTTAACACTCTGTAGCCTTATTATGATAGCAGGGCCCAATCCATTAATCACTCTTAAAAAGATTTGGAATTAAACAGCAGCCACACTGTCATCATAGGCATACCAGCACTGTGCTGCAGTGAAGTGTGGGAGTATCTGACAAATGTAAAACAGGGAGAGTGGTTCACAGACGGGGGATCCAACCACACAGCACTTAATGAGGGACGCTCAGTGGAACACAGGACCAGTAAGTGGAATGTTTTGCGTGTAATAAAATAGGCCTTTGGCTTGGCTAATCAGATCTTAGTCAAAACATCTCGTAATCAGCATCCCTCAGCAAAAAAGCCTGTCCATTAATCACATGGCAGCGGTAAGGAGCTGCATGGGTGGCATTTTCTCCACACACACACACACACACACACACACACACACACACACACACACACACACACACACTTCTTACCAATGTAAAAACAAAAAAAAAATCTGTTGTTTTTATTTCTTCCCACATGAGACATTATGGAGCTATAAAAAGATTTTGTTACAGTATGCCCATTTAGATACGGATGTGCAATTGGAGCAAAGGGAAGAAATCTCATTTGAAAACAATAAACATTGTATTAAAGCCATTAATAGACATTAAAATGGCAGGGAACAATTTGCAGTAAATTAAGATTATAATGTGCTTTATGATCTCGCATGGCTCGCTTCCAGACAAGCCAGAGACCATATAAAAACTCTAAACAATGGCTGCTTTTATCAGCACATTCACTGCCCTAACATGCATGTACTCTCTGCCTGCATTCTGACGCTCTACCTGTTTACTATTACAGGCAGCTGCCGAGGCCCAGGGTGAACGCCGCCCGGGTGTATTGTAGGTCGCAGGAGGAGCGGGAGCGTAGTAAGGATAAGAGCAAGGAAAGGAGAGAGGGAGCTGAGGCTGACTACGGCTGACTGAACATGACTCTCTGACAGTTTGGGTGGGTTTTATTGAAGAGACAAGAAAAGATGGACTCCCTACGCAGACCCCTGTGTTTATAAAGCTTATGCTTTACGCTGGTTCATACATGTCTCTGTATTCACACGGCCCATACGTACTCACACATGTAAGGGAGTTTGATTGCAACACGGTCACACTGTGCGAGACGGATGAACAGGGAGAGGATGAGGGTGGTCCTCTGCAACCGTCAGTGTCTCTGTTTGGAAACTTAATCCTGTAGAGAGACTATGAATGCTGTAATTAACTTGCTTGGGGCCATCTGAAGACAACAAAATTACACTTAATTCAATAGTAAACTGATACGGCTGAAGTAGGGTAATGTGCATGTTCACAGCAGACCACAGTGTATTATGTATCTTAGTAAAAGGTGTAGAACCTAATTGCTTTTGTACTACACAAAGACACTGCTGCAGTATCCATGTCTACACAGGTCTCTGTAGGCTTACTGTATGTAATGTAAGATTTCAGCATTGTTCACCCGATATGGATGTGAACTCCCTCAAGCACTCTTCAAGTGAAAAGTCATTATTTTGTTGCTGTTTCATTTCAAAATTGAAAAACAACTCAGTGTACTTTGGCTCTACATTCTTAGATTTACTCTGTATGTTTACTGTCTGATACGGAAGGAATATCAGATGGTTCTGATTCAGAGTTATCTTTATAGGTGCTAAGGAATGTAAATGCAAATATGGCTCAGTGCAGCATGTAAATTTACATGGTATCAGCGAATGTTCTATGAAGGATTTTTGTGAATGGGACATGAGGGTTGTGTGTTAAATATTCCAGGCTAAGCGGAATGAGAGGTTGAATGAGAATAAGAGCAAACATCAGGTTGTTTACTTGAGAGTCAGTGTGAGGCTCGGTAAGCTATATTTCCCTGTAAATACCTGCATGGTCACCATTCACACCCTCGGAATGTGGTTTTTCAACCTCGCAGCCATGCTCAGGGTGCAGATAGCATCTTCATGCAGGCGACTGTCTTATGGTGTGAGTCCATGCTGCTACGCACCCAATACAGCCCAAACAACCACCAATCAGGGAGGCTGTTATGTCTACAGAAGCCTGTCACAACTGCAAAGCCCTTTATTTTTCTAACATCCAAGAGGTGAAAGAGAGTGTGAGCAGGAGAGGGAGAATTCTAAACAAACAGAAACAGCGAGAGAAGAGGAAAAAGAGAGCGAAAAAGAGACAGCGGTGCTGAGGGAGGCTTGGCTGATGTGCTCGCTTTCAAACCCCAGATCTCAGAGAGACTGCCAGACAGAGAGAGAGAGCGCAGACAATTAGTGCCAACACTAACATGGGTAATGGCTCCAAAATGGAGTTCACACGAGCCCGCTGCTAGGCAGGAGCAGCCAAGAAAACAGTCAGCCTAAATCAGGCAGACCTGAATGGCAACAGAGAGGAGGAAGCAAATTCCTGCTTCAGTCAATAGGCCCTCCACGACCCGGCAGCCGGTCAGAGGGCAGCAACAGGCAGGAAGGCTCCACACTGAGGAGCGACTGTCTGCAGCCTCAGCTCGGCTCACTGGAGAAATAGTATAGAGGAACTGCCGGACAATGAATGTGAAACTGAAAGGAAATGTGAGGGGTGTGGTCGTTTGTGTGTGACCCAGTATGTGTGAGTGTGTCTGCAGCGCACCGTGAGCGATTCTCAGGCATTCTGTTGTCCTGGACAGCTTGTGTTACTACAGATGCCCTTCACCATCAAACAGAATGGATTTAGGTTTACTGAGGTGCAGTAAACACCTGTTTGGAACATTCTACAGGTAAACAGGTTCATTGGTGACACGTGATAGTATCGTGATTGGGTATGAAAGGGGCATCCTGGAAAGACTCAGTCGATCACAAGCGAGGATGGAGCGAGGTTCACCACTTTGTGAAACACATGACTGTCTAAAGGATGTCAGTGCATGGGCTCAGGAACACTTTGTAAAAGTGTTGGTACAAAGCTCATTTGCAAATGATTGAATTCTGTTTTTATTTTGATTTATCTATTTGGGTTTACTTATTGTCTGGTCAAAAACATTTTAATAAGAATGTGAAATGATTACCGAAGCAGTTCGTCTTGTGGGGAACAAACATCTTGCAGGCAGTGCCTATCTGCAGCTCAGCACTCAGCACAGCTTTGATGATGAGGTCCTCCACCTGTCTCATCAGCACTGGAACAGACAACATTAAGAGAGGACTGTTCTTAGACCGTTTCAGTTAGTTGTTTGTAACATTACCTTTGCATGGATATTAAAACAAAAGGGAAAAGATGAAAAGGAGGCGAAAGGGAACAAAACAAAGGTTTGACTCACATGTGGTGTCCTTCCCCTCCTGCTTCAAATACCTCAACACTGCACTCATACTCCACTTGTTCCCATAATCCTCAACTTCAGGGTCATCGCAGCTGAAAAGGAAGAAATGCACTTCAAACACTCCATGTTACAATAAATGGATGAGTCAATCCAGCTTCCCATAGCAGCTCCACGATGGATGCCTGCTCCTCACTGATGGACGTTACCTGACATAATCGCTGCTCTTTTTGTTCACGCTGTAGTTCGTGAGATGCATGAATGTGTTCTTAATGTTCTTTGAAGTCCGGTCATACTTGACTGTGGCAAACCTGCGGACAGATGGTGTTTATTTGCACAATAAAAAAAACAAGCTTGTCATCCATCAGCTTCACTATACGTCCGTCATAATGACCACATTCATGCAGCTGACACCGGACTGAATGATAGGGGTACTTTGGAGAGAGATTAGTTTCTGGCAACGTTTGAGAGGAGTGGATGCCACATGTGCAATAATGAGAATTCCTTGGCACGCACAGTGTACCTGAATACCAACACAACCCAAAGGAATGTCAGGAGATAAAAGTGGGATTCAGAATTTGGCCGTGATTTACTGCTCGCAGTTGATTATCAAGCCAGCAAACAAGAGGGCGGTGGCACTCCGTTTCCAGCACGCACCTCTATCAGAGCGAACAGAAGAGCCAGTCAGTCCATAAATCATCTCCCTCCCCTGACCTACCTGTGCCTGATAATAGCCTCTTCTTGGATTAATAAATTATTCCCACTCTAAATACCAACATCCAATAAATATAGCGCAATTACACCAAGACACAATCAGCACCATCTGATGCGCACATCCAACAAATGGAACAATAGAGCTTTGTTTCAAAGTCACCACACCAAACACACACTACACAGCAGCTGCTCTGAAAAGTTAAGGCTGCCCTCTTCTGGCCATCAGCGGATGTGCCTCAGGCAGCATCTGCACTAGACCAGTATTACACGACTAAGGACAGAGAGCTTAATTACTCACAACAAACAATGCTAGATTTCATTAACTATTAAAACTCTCCACATTCAGGGCTTTTAAGAAGTGCGTTCTCCCAATAATGCCACAGCACAGCTCACCTCGCCAGGCCCTCCTCATACACATAGATGAGGAGCGGATCATATGAGGTTACCAGCACATACAACCGCACATCAAACTTGAACTCTGCAAACAAGAACAAAAAAAAAAAAAAAGGGTGATTCACACAGATGATTCAGACAGCCGAAGCATTAAGCTGTGCCTGTGGCCGTTACGTGGCAAAGACCAACTCACCATCTATCAGCAACGGGTTGTTAATATAGCGAGACACTAAGATGTTTTCATCCATGGAAATCTGATTTGGCTGCGGAGGACACACAGAAACAAAGACAATATAATTAACACGATGAAGAAGATGAAGGCAGTTCAAAGTAAGACAGCGAGGGGAAATGTCATTAATTGAGCAGGTAACATAGTTAATAGTGTTGATTATTTACTGCGGTGATGAAGTTTGAAGGCATTTTCAGCTGAATATCTCTCAGCAGCACAGCATGAGTAGCGTTTCTATGGCAAATGCACCATTTTTTGTGTGTTTCCCAGCACTCCAGCATACATTTATTCATATACAACAGCAATTAATACTGAATTCCAAATAGCTGATGTGACACTGCTGTTAGCCATTAACATCAAAGAATCATCAGAGCAAGAAAAGTTGGAGACTGCAATGACACTGGCCATAGCAGGTCAGCATGAAATAACAGCCTATAAAAACACAATCTGGTGGTGGGAGATGGGTCATTTATGAGGTTGAAATGTGTTGCAGGTGGCGAAGTTGAGAGGAGATGTGATGGGGGAGGGGAGCGGGGGGTAACCTCAGTGCTGGCTACAGTTCAGAGGAAACCTGAAGCAAAAAAAAAAAAAAAATGGACGTATTTCTTTCTTCTCTCCAAATATCGCTCTGACATTCTTTCCACTGTTTCATAAAAATGCCTGAGAAGAAGAAGAATCGTGCATATGTTTTCCAAGAGTGAGAACCTTGTTGAGCTCCTCCAAAAGCCAGGGCCTTGGGAGAGTGTGATTTACTCCACACTTAATGTCTGAAATGCTGGTTGATACTCATTTCAAAGACAGCTGTATCTGTACACCCCTCCCCAGGCTGACTGTTTCACACGGTATTTTTTAAGTCAGTCTGTTTACAGTTAACTCCCACTCCGTTAATGTGTGTGTTAAAACATGAATCAGAAGGAACTTTTCACACACGGACGAAAAAGCCGACAAGCTGTTTCCCTCTGCTTCCAGCCCGTGCTAACCTAAGCTAACCGTCCGCTGGCCGTAGCTTTTAAAGTTATTCTGCAGACATGTGAGCGGTGTCATTCTTCTCCATTATTTCCCAAAATGTCAAACTATTCCTTTAACACAAAGCTTTGCTCATACAGAGCTCACATGCAAAACAGTGGCAGAATAGAGGGGTTTTACTGGCTAAACACAGTAATGAACAAAAAGCATATAAAACACTTTTTTTTTAATACAAACACATTCACTCAAGCTCCAAACACAGGTTTACTTTGGGTCACTGCATTAGTCTGGAAGAGGTTACAGAGCAGTGGTTCCCGACCCGAGCAGCTGATTTAACGGATGAGAAAGAAAATAAAAAAACATTTCTGATACACAAAATTATGTATGCGCATTCTTGACCTTGGAAGTAGCGTTAGGTTTAACAAGAAAACAGCTAATATCTGAGAGAACAATTCTTCTCACAAAGTCCATTACAGCGCTTTCAGCTCCAAAAATATTACCTGTGTGCAATTATATTTACTATTAATCATTTAAGCCAATTTTCAAACAAAAATGCCAAATATCCTCTGGATCCTGTTTGTGACGATTTGCTGCGTTTCCCTGTTTTACATCAGCGTACAGAATATCTTTCAGGGTTCAGACTGTTGGTTGCACTCAAAGAAAGGCATCTTGGCCTATAAAAATCCTCCAAATCAAACAATCAGAGATGGAAAAAAATCTCTTTGGTTGAACTGCTCACAGACTTTGTCCACACTGAGGACACAACCTGTGATGAGGTGTCACAAGCTTCAATTTACGGAGTCACAAGGCAAAAAAGGATGGGAACCCAAACTCCAGTGGGCACAATCACTCACATTGCTGACCAAGTAGATGCCTCGTCCTCTTGAAGATGCTACTGGTTTTATAATCCACGGGCCCTTGTCCTTGGCAAAACAATCTGAGATAGAGACAGGAAAGAAAAAACACGATGTATATGTTTAGAATGATGGTGAGCGTATCATAAAGAAAAGCCTTCTTTGAGAGGTGAGAGGTGTCTTACTGCAGAATTCCTGGTACTCAGAGGGAAGCACAAAGGTCTGAGGAACGATATGGAAGTTTTTGAAGCCATGAGTCTGCTGCATTCGCTGGATGTTTTTATACAGGCGGTCTTTGCGCGTCAATTCATATGACCTGGAATGGAGCAGAGCCAATTTAAAAAGCTCCAGCGCTCCGCTCTACAGCTTCGACGCTGACAGAACAAAAATAAATGCATACATAACAGCGATAGATCGCCCTCTGCCTGACAGTACGATTCCTTTCATGTTTCAGAGAGGCACCGGTCCAAACTGAATACTTTGCAGTGGAGGCCAACAAACACACAGCCTGAACCGGCGGGCTTAGAACGACTCAGTGGCGATATTTATAACACAGAAAACAGTGGCAATACACTCATACATTTGAGCGCTCTATCATACCTGGGAAAGTGGTTGACCTTCTGGAAGTCTTGAAGGCTGCGTAGTACATAAGGCTTGAGGTGAGATCCTGTCCACATGAGGTTAAAGTCATTACTATTGGGGTGAACCTGAAAAACAGACAGAATGACTGAGTTCAGCTGACAGGCCGGATCACATCATGTAGATTCAGTACACATAGAGCAAATGATCTTTGCAAAGGGGCCGCTAAAAAAAAAAAAAAAAAAAAAAGCGTAAAACCAAGGATAGCCGTCGCTGTTCATACTCAATACGCTCTGCAGAGTTTCCAGTCACCAAAAGCAGTATTATATTCTGATGTCCATCACATATGACAGCTCGGTTAAATTAAATCGAAGAAGCAGATCAGACACTCTACCACTAACCTGGACAAATGCAGCCGGCTCTTTCGAAATCATCTCAAAGGGAGGGCCAACTCGCAGATTTTCATCACCCCGGTATTATTCTATCTGTTTTGTTTTGTTTTATTCCAACAATTCGTTAGGAGGCAGAGTTCACATGGCCGCTCAGTGTCTAGGGGAGAGCCAGATGTTTGCAATAAAGGCTTATTAAAGTTTGGCTCCGTCGCAGCTGTGGTAGACACTCGTCTGCCTTTGATGATGGGTTAGCGGGAGTCAAGAAGCATTGAAATGAAATAAAAAGGGAATTAATTGTAACTGCTTGGAAAGAGCTATAATGGGGATTGTGTGCCCTCGTGAAACAGGATTAATGCTCTTGAGGTCATTTCGGGTTTTTTTTCCATGGATGCATTCCCGGGTTTTGACATCGGTATTGTCAGTCAAAGGAAATAAAACAGCCCCACTATCCCTCATCCTACACAGCACAGAGGTACATAAACAGCTTGTGCAGCTACAAAACAATGCGTTTTTACAAGATTTAGGCCAATCTTTCTAAATTTGCACGATTTAGTGGAGAACATTACCTCATGGAATCCATGATTGGTGAGTATTCCTCGTACCAGGCGGCTCTCTGTGCGCACAATCTTGAAGGCCATACGATATCGCTCTACGCAAACAAAACAACAAAACATCCTTAGTTCCCAAATTACTGAAGGCTCAAAATGTTAATTCTATTATCATTACTTTTCATGTAATCATTTTATAGCTTCGACAGACTGTGGTGTACCTCCAGTGGAGCAGATACTGCCATCTTTTGTAACAGCAGCTTCAGCGAAAAACAAGAGAACCGGGATGGTCTTGCTAAGGCCACTCCAGGCGATGCATGGATGGTCTCTAGTGGACAAATAATTAGATGATACAAAGTTAGAGGCAGATTTTCCAAATGTTCTCAAAGGCTGGGAGCCACAGAAACACACATTTCACACGGAGCAAAACCTCCGAGTAATAAGGTCACAGAGATGCACTCCAGAGCGCAAATCTCCCGCATGATTTTATATGGGTAGTTTACCTAACGCTGAGGGAATGTATCCTGACATGATGTTTGTTTGAGTCGGGCTGACAGAGACAGAACCACACACAGTTTCAGGAGGCGCTGGGTAGTAACAAACCCATGTACTGTACTAACAAACACCCTTGTAAAACTGCAGACTATCTGATAGTACCAGACACAGGCTGCTTATCAGGGGCTGAAAATAAGATAAGGTAGCGTAAAGATGGAGAAGAGCTCAATCAGGCATGGACCATCCTGATAAGGGGGAGAGGCATGTAAACAATTGCTTAAGCATACAGGTATGCTGGACAAAACAGAACATATCTTCTCCACCGTTGTGGCTTTGTTGCACGCTCTTGAAAAAGGCAATGCGGTAATATTTATCTGTTGTTTATTTTGAACATAAAACGCCATCGGGACTACTGAGATACTGTGCACGTAAAAAGGCTGACTTCACAAACGCTTCTGTACTGCAAATATAATGCCGAGTCTTGTGTGCAGTGTTGCCTTCATTTCCATACATGCTTTGAGCTGTAGATGTGCAGCACATGTACATACGTGTGTCTGTCTTCATGCATACTATGTGCTCCCTGTATTTGCCTGTAATGCTATCCTTTACTGTCCTTTGCCCTGTGTACTGTTGTCTGTCCCAAACTTTTACACCATATTAATGTAAAATAATATCAACTGCCCCTAATAAATACAGTGATAACAGCGGCACTGGCCACCTGGAGGTTAAACCCTAATACTAAGCAATCCAAACTAATTCAGGAGTTGGAAATTAGGCTAAAAGCAGGTGGCACAGAGGTTCTCAGTAAGGTATGACTAAGTATAGCTTAAGAGGGAATTAGTTGGCAGAGACAAGATAATATAGACCAACTGTTGCAGCTATGATGTACAGCTAGATGCCCTCCTCTCTCATTCAGTTAAACTTTCATCAATTATGCAAAACGAAAGCTAGCTGAAGGCTTCATTTTGTCTAAATGTATCTGGCCATAAATTATTAAGCAGGGCTCAGGACATCTTCTGTAATCCTGCATAGATTGCATTACGTATTCAACAAGCTACGGCAAGTCACAAAGGCGAAGACTTTGGTACAGTCAAAAGAAAGGAACAATGCTTTTGGTCAGCATGGTGTCACATTACCACTGCATTTAGAGGGAAATCTCCAGGAGGATCAGTGGGCTAAGAGCCTAAGTGACACTAAAGGAGACCTAGCTAATTCAGACAGCCACGTCTACAAGCTGCAGGGACTGAGAGCACCTTTGATAAGGTGTTTCTAGTTCTCTAAATCAAGGATCTAAGGATAGACTGTCTCATATGCTGTGCAGGCTGTAAAGCCCCTTGAAGCAAATGCTTGAGTTGTCATATTGGGATAATCAAAACTGACTTGGCTTGACCACAGGCAACATAAACATGCCAGTAGAAAACGAACATTTCTATTTCATTGTTTACCTAAGATTCTACAGTGGAATGAGTTTTCTGACAACTGCAAACTTGTAGCAGTCGGAATAACGCTTACTCTTGCTCGTCTTCTGAGGAGGATTCAGAGTCCTCCTTATCCCTGATCACAGCTGGCATCTTCACAGTAAGAGGAGACGAGCTGCCGGGTGAAATCTTCCTGGGATCATGTGTCTAGGTTGCACCATGGCACCTACAAACACAACGTGAAGTCATAGCTTAGTTCAAGTCAAATCCACGCTAGTCCATTCGTGCAAAATATTAGATTAATAACTGAGGCTCGTTAACAAAGAGTGCAAAATTCGTACAGTCCTGAAGCAATTCTTCACATTTAGAACAGTTAGCCGAGAACAACTGCTTGTAGCTACATTTGTCATGGCAGTGCAATGAGCGCTATATTTCTGTTAACGTTATATAGTAGACAGAGGACGTTACGATTAAACCCTGACAGGCAGCCAAACAAGCGTTAGCTAAACAGGAACTAGGCTGTTGATATGCTACTTTAGGTATGGGAGGCTAACCAGATAAAGTCTGCTTGGTCTGAGACCACGTACACGTTTTTATAATGCCATACAAATAAACAGCGACGTCAACTTGCCTTTATGTCTGAGAGCCTGCTAGCTGTTAGCTTAGCTGCATTCACCAGGGCCAGTTGATCACGGCGGTTAATCTTCCTGGTAACTACAACAACTGAGTAGCAACAGAGCAGGGCGCATGCGCACTCGCGGATAATATTTATTCGTCCACCTGACCGAGTTTTGTACCGCGTCCATCCAATGGCGATGAGACGCGCGGAGGATGTCACAGTATAAAACTGTCAAACGAAACGCGAACCCGCGTCCTCAGCTTGAAGTGGTTGTCGTTCTCAGATATTACATATAGTCATATTGTAATCTGGAAAGTTTACAGTAAATTAAACCGGGGTATAAAAGTAATAATGAACGCACCAGTTTAATGCATGACTCATAAAACCTACTACTGCTTTATTTATGTGTTTTGTGTGTAGTCATCGAAGTAAGACTGCAATTACAAGCACAATCAAATGCGTTATTACTGATATCGCGTAACTAAAAGCAATGGTTCTAAACTGAAACTCTTAAAATGTTGCAAACGGCCAGTCCAAGTTACAGAATGGAGTAATAACTGAGAACTCGCTGTATGGATTTGACTAAATAAACGAAAATACAGTTCACCTCCTCTGAAACAGACTGAACGAAGACACAAGCCACAACAAATGTACATGTACTCTTTGTTTGAACGCAGCCTAGCTTGCAGTCTAAAGGTGACAGAATTCCTTGATTTTCATAGGTTAGCAAAAGAAATAGGCGGAACCCGAGGGCTCGTATGGACCAATCATAGGAATGGTACGACGGATGGAGCCATTTCTGAAGCTCTGTTATTGGTCAACCCCACAGTCCAAGATTGACAGCCGTACCATGGAGAATATATCACCATACTCGTTTGGCTTGAGTCCCACTTTATTGTTTCATGTCTAGTCTTCTCTCTTTTTCTCTCAGGGACATGTTGACAGTGTAGTTTGAGAGACGCAGTCAGGTAAATGTGCGCTCGACTCATGCTGCTTTTACCAGAATAGATTAGAATAAAATGCATTTCAGCCAGGTGCCAGTAGCGTTAGCCTGTTAGTTACTGCTGAATATCACTCACTTGCTAGCTGACTGACAGACAGACAGACAGCTTCCCTGCGGTGTGTTCGTCGGGTCTTTCCGTGTGTAACGGAGCCAGTCAGCTGCACTGGCGCTGGCCCTCAGTTTGAAGTAGTTTCTCCTGCATCAGACGGACTGACTTCTCTCTGACAGGTGCGTGTCAGACAGGAAAGATGAGCCGTTTTCTGAACGTCCTGCGGAGCTGGCTGCTGATGGTGTCCGTCATCGCGATGGGAAACACCGTGCAGAGTTTCAGAGATCACAGCTTTTTGTCAGAGAAGCTCTACACGGGCACACCTGAGTTTGGTGAGCAAACTAGCCAGATTATTCGATTTGTTACATTAACTGTTACATTAATGAGCAACTGTTTTGATAAGCCTTGAGTAATTTTTTCAGAAAAAAAGTCAAAATTCTGTGATTTCGGCTTATTAAATGTGAATATTTTCTGGTTTCTTTACTCCTCTATCACAGTAAACTGAATATCTTTGAGTTGTGGACAAAAAAGACATTTTAGGAAGTCCTCTTGGCTGCTGATCGACAACAACTAATCCATTAATTGAGAAAATAATCAACAGATAATGAAAATAATGGTTAGTTGCAACCCTAAAACTAGGTTTGACTGACACAACTTCATGTGTGCAGCAGCTTGACACCATTAAATATCATATTTCAGTAACAGCAGTTCATATTCAGTCGTCTTCAGTCTTCAATATTCGACCACATCTACCTTTTCTGATTCTCTGTTAATAACACAGAATGTACAGATGTTGTATCATGACATGTCTTTTGTCCCACGTCCTCAGTGAATGGTCTCCAAGCTCGAACATTTGGTATCTGGACGTTGCTGTCCTCGATCATTCGCTGCGCCTGTGCCATTGATATCCAGAACAGAACGTAAGAGAGCTTTCCACCTGCTGCACCTTGTTTCTGTCTGCAGTCTTCATATGTCCTCACCGTGTGTCTCACTGCCTCCCGCAGGCTGTATCATATCACCTTATGGACGTTTGTGTTGGCGCTGGGCCACTTTCTGTCTGAAGCTTTCATCTACAAAACGGCACCTCTGACCATCGGGGTCATGGCACCTCTCATTGTGGCAAGTGAGTGGAGGCTGAGGGGAAATCTGTTTACGCTGTCTGTCAAATTATCACATTTTAGGTTTTAAAAGGTTTTAAACCATCTTTTAAAAACCTGTGATGGCATCTCCGTGTGTTTTTCTAGGTTTCTCCATCATCGGGATGCTGATTGGATTCCAGTGTCTTCCAGAATCACAAGAGGAAGTCGGGGCACGGCAGAAGAAGCGAAACTGAATCCCGGCGGTTTGATTTCCCTCCGGTCCATTGAACCCACCTCCACAGTGACCAGCGTGTGTGCTGGTCCCAGCAGACACTGGTGGACTGGTCCCAGTGTGCTTGTTGCCTTGAAGAACATGAGATCTGGATTTAAAATAAGTTCGTATTGTAACACTTCCTACAGACGACAGACATCTCTTTGTGGCTGTATTTGTTGTTTTTAAACTGATATTTTAGGTGAAACATGTCATAAACTCGTGGTTTCGTCTGCAGTATCGCTGAGTGAAATGATGACAGAAATAATCCAGGACAGATTTCATTTGGAATGTTGATTGTTTTATTTCATCACTATACTTTTTATTTTTTAAAGCTCATAATATACCAAAGAACTCAGATGACTATTCAGTATAAAACTATGCTCTTCATTACAAAGTATCACAATCAAGAATATCAGAAATTATTCTCGATGTTTGTTCTGTGCTGTGAAAAGTTTGGACACCCTTTGAATTCATGCACAACTTTTTGTCCTATCAAACCTTTTAAAAATGACATTTTTGATGTTGTCCTCTTAAGTAATAAGCAAATAATGTGTTTTTATAAACTTCAAATGAAAAATAAGTTGTGAGGCAGCGTGTTTGCTCGGGTGCAACTGTGTTTTTTTTTTACAGTATTTTTGAGAAATATTGAATCTGTTGCTCAGATATCTGGGTTGAAGTGAGACCTATTTAGCATTGTTTTCTGCTAATTCTGGCTCTTTATCTCTGGTTTAGGATGGATTCAAATGCAGAAAAACATGAGCTCACTGCTATATCAGGCATTAAAGGTGCAAATGAATTCTCATGTTCTCCTTTTTATATCCACACAGTGACACTGCTGCCCAGTTAGACAGGGGACAAAGCAATGTAATATATTGATTTACTTCATTTTCATATCAATTTAGTGGAAAAAGGAAACACTACACCGTGAATACAGCCTAGAAAAAAGTTGACTACAATAAAAATGAATTCATAGAATACAAAATGGAGAAGAAAACATAGGAGTGTAGAAATGTTTTCACAGCACTGTAAAACGTCCCACAAATGCCACTGAAAGAATGACGAGCACCTCTCAAAATCACAAAATCATGAAATCTTAAAATCACCAGACAGCCAGCCACAACATGTCAAGTAAAACCCAAAACTGGTCACACAGCATGAGCTACATCTCAGATTTAAAGTTAAGAGTTCGATGCATAAAAACCTTCTTGTGCAAAATGTTAACTGCAGTATCAGCATCATCCATCCATCGTGTTTTGTGCTGCTCTCGCATGTTGATCTAAATATGTCGTGTTACAGTAAAACAAGGACAAAACTGACCTTCCAAAGTGTACTCAGATGCACAGCATCAATCGTATTTACAATCAGCAGGATTCAGAAGTAACACTTCCATGTGAGCCTGAAGGGCAGGCAGAGATGATAAAGCCCTGCTGAAGAAGGAAAACGTGTTTAACGTGCTTATTCTGGAAACAGGACACTCCTAATGAGCTCCTTCAGCAATGTAAAGACAGTTCAGTTACACACAACATTGGCCCAATATTAGGAACTACTGACAGTTTAAATATTGCTGAACAGACGCACAGAACACTACAATGACACGAATCAGAGGGGGACGGTAAAAGCTTCAGAAACAGTTCAGTTAAAAGTTCATTTCACTCAGAGAGTGTCGTGATGTTGGCGTCGTGATTTTGGCGTCATGATGTTGGCGGCTGCACTGCACTGACAAGACGTGTGAAATGCCTCCAATGGATAAAATTCTGCTTTTGTAAAAACCACTGAGGTTCCAAGTGCTTTCCCCTTGTGCATGATTGACTTGTGCTTGCTTTGGGTTGAGCTAAGTTGCACTTGGGGCATTAGTGTGGATCTGGTGTCCATGCAGTACATCATGTTGTCCAGTGCGTCAAACAGCAGGTGTGCTGGTTCTCACTCCAGCCATCGCGGCTCACAGAGGGCTGCTCAGTGTGATCACACACTGCACGCATGTTAATGCATGTCTGTGCTTCAGTTTTTATCTGTACACGGTGTCTTTGACAGAGCGAGTCTGTCCTCCTTATAACTTCCTCTCCTTCAGGATTTCAGCTGGAGAGACGCTTCCTTCCAGATCAGCTGTCATTTTCTGCAGAGGACGAGGACAGGCAACAATTACAATCACTTTGTCCAACAAATGAGTACAAGTGGGAGTTTTCTGAATGAAAAAAGACAAATTCTTAAGTCATGAAAGCCTTCAGGAAGACAACAGGACATTAACATTCAAATTATTAATTTAGCATTAAAAAACTCTTTCACCTTTTGCATCAAATCAATATAATCAAAAATGTCTGTGCTCATCAGACTGTCAGTTATTCACTAATGTCAAATGATCAATTTGCTTTACAAAGTTGATTAAAGCAAAAAACTATAAAACCCCAAATACAGTGAAACAACAACAACAAAAAACAAATGTTAGAAATCTGTTTTTACTTCAATATTAAATTGAAATCCCAGGAGGATCCAGAGCACCAGCTGGTGATCCTGTTACATTTAAGAGCTGATTGTGAAGTGGAATAAAATGTACAGCAGGTCCATAGAAATAACCTCAAGTACAATCCAGATTGCAAAAAACATTGGACAATGTGTACGACATAAATAAAACAGAAAGCCAGAATTTTCCTTTTTGACATAAACTCAACTGAAAACAGACATCTGCTTATTCTGAATTTGATGCAGCAACATGTTACAAACAAGTTGGGACAGGAGCAACTAAAGACACCAAAAACACCTGTTTGGAACATTCCACAGGTAAACAGGTTCATTGGTAACGGGTGATAGAATCATGATTGGGTATGAAAGGAGCATCCTGGAAAGGCTCAGTCTTTCACAAGCGAGGATGGAGAGAGGTTCACCACTCTGTGAACACATGACTGTATACTGTTTGCAAATGACTGCATTCTGTTTTTATTTATGCTTTACACAGAGTCCCAACTTACCAGTCACGCTTCTATTAAGAATAAATGAAACCTTCTATTTATGCAGATTGAAAAAACAATGTGGTTTGTAACAATTTGTTACCGTTTTAATTGAATGTTCTGGAAGATTAATTGGGAAAAAAGGTTTGTTTAATGTCGTACTCTCTTGTCAGAGAGTGTGTGTGTGTGTGTGTGTGTGTGTGTGTGTGTGTGTGTGTGTTTGCGTGCTGTGCTGGTGTTGAAGCTTCAGAGTGTGTGTGCCCCTACCTTAGCAGGTGTGCATTTTGGTTTTAATAAGGTTGTGGGTTTTTGTCAAGACTGCCGATGCCAGGGGCCCCTGCACGCCGTGGCCCCGTAGTCCTGCACCGACGACATGGAGTCTGCAGGCTGGAACGATAGCTTGGGTGTCACACCTCTGGGGGGCCCACAGGGGCCACCTCATCCTCTACCATGTCCTCTGTACCACACCAACACCATAAGGCTGCCCCCGGTTAAACCCTGCACATCCAACTAACAGTGCGGCCTGCGCTCTAACCCAGTGACCACACTCACAGCCTTTAGTGAGGAGAATATGGTGTGTGGTCAGCTTGCAGTAAATCATGCTAAATACTACGTAACTTTAATAAAAATGTATTTGTTTAGCATTATTCATTTAGATTTGTCTTAAATTTATTCATCTATTACAACTAATTTCCAGTTAGTGTGCCAGTTTACCGGAGCTTTCCATTTTAGCCGCATTTATATTGTTAGAATTGGAATATTATGAGCAGAGAGAGGACGAGCAAAGACAGTAAAAAAGGTCCCAAGCTTGTCTTAAACAAGACAATGAGTGAGCAGCAGAAGACACGCAATGAGGTGAGATTTTGGTCAAAAAGCATTCGCTGTTAAAAACTCAAAGGTGATTCTGAGCAGCTGGAGACCACAGGTGATATGATACACATGTGAACAATAGACCAGAAAGATGCCCTTATTTTTGGTGATGTGCATCCTAGATTCACTCAGTAACTTAAACCTGATTTTTATCCATAAACAATGGATTGTGGTGTGTTATTTCCACATCATTACAGAGATTACTGATCTGTTTGACAGCTGCCAACTGCCCCATATGAAAATGTAATAAAGTACTTCTTTGTTAAAGTTAAAACAAAATTTGAATTTCAGAGCAAAAGATGGTAAACATGCTGTTAAGGCAAGTTGGAGAGCTGTCAGACAAAGCAGAATTGTGCTTTCTGCAAACAGCGTTTGAGAGTAGAGGATGTTTTTGGTGAATTTAGAGAGAAAGTTTCCAGCAGTGCAGCAGTGCAACCCCTGCATTCACCAGTGTGCATGCCTGCAGCAGTGTGAGGACAGCGCATTCAGCCCGGAGCCGGGGCGGCATCCAACACATTCCTTCTCCACACGTATGTGAAGATCCCGCCTCAGACTTCATGCAACGCATGCAGATGTACTTACACTCACTGTCTGCACCTCAGCCTGCAGGTTGGCCTTCTGCCGCCGGAGGTCGGACTTGATGAATCCTGTGACGAACACAGAGGAGAGGGAAAGGCTTAGTTTGAGATTAGAGGTGGATGCTGTATCATGATGGCAAGAAAAAGGGCAAAATGTGGAGAACATGTGTTCATTTAGCTGACTTAAAAGTAGCAGTTAAATGTATCTCAGTTTGAAATAGAAAAACAGGGACGACACAGACAGCATTACGTCACAATTTCAGGATCTTTAAAACTAGTTAAGTTCCGTAGGAAAATGATGAAAAAAGAGCTCTGCATTTTCATTGAATTATGCCTTTCAGACTTTCATACAGAGTGTGTCATCACTCAGCCACTAGGGGGCAACCTTTTCCTACCAAAGATACCGTGCATGTGCAACTTCAGGACTGTACACAATGTTAACAGTTGTGCCCTGCCTCTAAAGCACACAACGTGTTTAAGTTCCTTTGAATTTCACATGCATGTATGTCAGCACACCAGTTCAGTGTTGTTTTACAGGAGATGTGTGTTCAAGAAACAGATGAGAGATGAATGTCTTACCTGTCATCACTGTTCCTATCAGCAGAAAGATACTCAGGAAGATGTTCCCCGCTAAAGTGCCCCAATTATCAATAATCTTTCCTTGGGAGATGGTGAAAATAATTCCAAATATCTGTAATGAGATTTCAAAAAAATAATAATTTATATCTGATATGTTTAGCCTGTATTTTCACAGCTAACCGCGCTGACATATACTGACCTGAGCTGAACAGTTAAGCAGTCCTGATGAGGTTCCCTCTGATTCTGGATAGGTGAGCTCTACTGCAAACTCAAAGCCCAGAGGGAGATATCCTGTCATGAAGAATCTGCAGACAGACAGACACCGAAGGTCAAAATTAATGGCCGCAACAAATTCGTGCGATATGCAGTCGTTTTCGTTCCGGCGACGAACAGAAAACAGCTCCACGGATTTAAAAGTAGGGCAAGTGTAAATTGCTGAATAATACATCCTGTCTGGGTTTCAGGAATGAAACTCATACAAAGGAATTGCTATGGAAACCAGCTATGGGCATAATCAGCTTACCATAAATAGCAATAATTGTAAGGACAAGGCACAAGCACTGGGGAAATGGAGGAGTGTTGATTTTGCTTTGAGAGAATGGCAAAGAAACAGGAACATGAACTACATACAGCTTCACCACAACATTTTCAGGAATTACTGGCAAAACCCGAGACCTGCGCACGTCAAATTCGACAGATTCAAAGGGAGTCTAAAGGCAGTGTTATCAGACATCTTCTCCTCACCAGTTTTAAAGAGAACCACAGCTTCATCTGTCCCAGTCTCTCTTAACATCAGCATCTAATCACTTCAGAAAATCCTGACATGAATGCATCATTTTATCCAGAAAGGCCTTCCTGGCAGAAGCCTTGACTGTGATGTTTAGGACCTCTGTGGCCTTTGCTCTGGACTGGTTACCTACCCTAAAATTCCAGCTGTGAGAAACACCACCCACAGGTGACCCAGGTTGAGGGTGAAGGCGTAGACCAGCATCCCAATCAGAGAGAGGAGATACACGACCAGTGTGGTTTGTCTGAGGAGACGGCAGACGAACATTAATCACGAGGTTCAGAAAGCTCGCTGACAATACGATCAAACGTCACACACATTCACACACAGAACACCTTGTTTGTGGGCTCATACTTAAAGATTACTGTGGCTCTAAAGGCTCCTATTTAATCTGATTTGAATTTTACATTAATGTTTAAGAAGCCTCGTGACAAGGCTCATGTTTGCTGCATGCCCGCCAAAGCTGATCGGAACAAAGCAATCCTCCAATATCAGAAAGGCTTTCTGTACATACGTGCAAAAGCTCCCGATAATCATCCAGCTTTACAATAAATTCTGATGATAATACACATAAAAATATCTTTATGAGCAAATTTAATGTATGTAAGCAAAGGCAATTCCCAACTTTAGTGTTATGAGGACTGGCGGTCACATGATGCACAACGCCTTTATACTGTGTATAGATCCAAGTTACATTTGAAAGAAAAATTCATTCAGATCATTTGGTCTCCAAGAAATTCATTACAAGAAGCTAAGACTCATCTGTACAACCAGCAGGGTGGGACTGGGAGCAATGGGACTGTCTAATATGCTCTTCTCCTCCACATTAAACATGCATCATTCCATGCCCATGCATTAAAGACGTACGACGCATATGTCCTCATTCAACCACTGCAAGAGATAAAAGGTATTTCTATAATCATCTAAAGGACCAATACTTTTAAAAACATTTTGTGTCGCAGCAGGGATCTTTTTCCAGATGGATGTCTCCCTTGAAATAAAATTCCTCCCTGGATTCCTCAGCGAAAACAATATTGCTGAGTCACTGAAGACCCCTCGTCATGACCCAGGCCATCTGCACAAACAGGCTTACTCTGGTGAAGCTGTCTCTCGTACAACCACGCGTAAAATATTGCTGCAAAATATTTTTGTTAATATAACATAGTCCTCCGACTCTCTCCCACATGGGACAATAGTGAGAGGGTCGGCGGCGTAAATCTGGGCCTGACTGCTTTGACAGCGAAGCATCCTGACGGCATGTGCGGAATCTGAGGAGCGCAGATTTTTTCCCAGTCATAATAGTTTGCATGCCAGATCACTGAAGGCAGCGCACCAATCATTGAACACTCAGAAAACTGCTGAAAATAAGTGGTTATTTTGTGAAAAGTATTGACATGCTTGATGGAAAAAAAAACAGCAGCATCAAAAATCAGACACTAATCGGATATTTTCGCTGTCAAGACTGAATTATTAGTATTTTCCACGTCTAATGGAGTGTCACGACGCCCGAGCTGCGACCTGGGAGGACCAGCTGAGTATAGCCTGTCAGATCAGATCAGCACAGAGGGACATCAGATATAAAACTCAGTTGTGCTGGATTCTCACTCGTGCCTTCTTCGAACAAAAGCTTCGATTCCCTTGGACGTCTCACTGTGAATGGGGTGATTTAAAAGACATCCATGCAAAGAGCCCATGTTTTAAAGCCCGGCTAACACTGCTGCAACCGACAGAGACTGTTGACCCAGAAGACGCTGGAGTACTTCCTTTCAGAGGTCATGTTGAGTTTCATAGCTCCACTCGAAGCACATAAAGCTACAATATGACATTTTTGACATGCTACAGTGTGCACCTATGGATAGCATTAACAGTTTGGTCCAGACTGAAGCATTTCAGTAACTATTTGACGGATTGCCCTGATTGCTACAGAGTTTTAGTTTCTTCTCAATGCGTGGAAGCACCGCTTTAGCTCAGTCTGCCACCGTTTTTGCTCTTTTATAGAAATATCTTACTTGTATGTTTTGGTCTTGTCCAGCCAAATGCCACATAAGAGGGACCCCACCATGCCAGCCGTGACAATGGTCAGACCAATCCTCCCAGCATTCACTTCTTCACCCTGAGAGGGAAAACATTGACATTTCTGGTTTTCCAGACAACACAAGACATCTGTGACATTTTGCACCCTGCAGTTATCTTGTCCTGGAAGCTGGGCCATAACAATCTGAGTCTCAGAGCCCAGTTATCTGTGTCAGGGTCACTTCCTTGGCAGCTTTTTAGTTGTCAGTGTCAAAGAAAGCCATACAACCGTCTACATGCTGGGCTGTGAGGAGAGGAGGTAAGAAAGGAAGGAAGAAACAAAGAAAGAAACGCAGACAGTGAAATAAAAGCTGATCTGCTTGGAACCAAAGCACATCAGGCAGTAGCATGTTTTAGAGCAGACAGGCTGGGACTTACGGGATAGTGTTCGATGATCATCCGATTCAAGAGTGTGGAAACAGCATAGAAGCAGCCAACGTTCAGCCCTGCAGACAACAAGCAGAAAACTATTTCTGAGGAGAGCTGCGGGGAAAGGAAAAGGTCCACATGGGACCTCATGCTTCCAGACAACCTCACACATCAAGTCCATAGTCGCCGTCAGACTTTGCCACTGCGTGAATAAAATGACTTAAGTCAAGTTCATTTTAGTTTATAGTGGAGCACCTGTCAACCGGTACCTTGTGGTGTATACAATCTTTCAAGTCAAAAAAGGTCCTTAAAAATCCCCATTATTCAGACATGTAAAGGGTACACATTGACAGACTAACAAATTTTAACATTCTTCCCTCAGTCAATCATTAACATTAAATAATGACCTTTGAGCAAAAAAAAAAGACTTCTCAAGCGACCTTAGTTACTTTTCACCTCAATACTGCGACAACATCCCAGCCTGGAGAGGCGATAAAAGAAAGACGTGGAGCGTGGGACGACCTGCGTGTCACAGTGAGCTAATCAAAACATTATGTCACCGCAGCATGTGAAGACACAGACCTGACTCAGACACCTCTGCTATCTTTATAACGTCATCTCATGTGACCTTCTGATGTGGCGTGCTAAAGCGTGTCTTTTTTTGGAGAGTATTACATTATTGAAGTCACGTAAGGAACTTTGATGCAGGTGAAAAGCTGTGACATGAGAGATTTCCCTGTAAAGGTCCTCTAAACCTTGTTGTAATACTTGTTATAGTAGATAATAGTACTGAAACTATCAGCCTAAGTTAAGCTAAGATAAGTGACAGGAAATGAATGAGCAACAACTGTGATGTTTGATTAATCGCTATTCATCACAATTAAGGAAAAATGCTGAACATTTGCTAGTTCTGCCTCCTCAAATGTGACGTATTCCTGCTTTTCTGTTTAGGACCACTGGGACTGAAATATCTCTGTATTTTTTTGGATTGCTGATCAGACAAAACAGGCAATTTAAGACACAATCTTGGGGCTCTTGAAACTGTTACATAGCCAAAACTATTAGATGAATGAATAAATAACAGATTAATCATTAGCGGCATTAACTACCCTACATAAACAGTGGAGAATCAATAGCCAAGTGGTTGAAGCTGTAAATGAAACACCTCACGGCCTGCTCTTCCAGACGAGGTGTCATTACATAAAGGTGTCCTGTTGAACTAGTCTGTTTGTGGAACATGCTGAAGCAATAAGAAGAGACCCACCATAGCTGACTACCAGGAGCATGAAGGGCTTGTTGCCCAGCAGCCTCTTGATGGAAGCCGTGTACGAGTACTCGTCAGGGGGGATGCTCCTGGCCTGAGCCTGGGCCTGCGTGGGAGGGATCTCTGGTCTCTCCTGAAACACTGCAAAGCAAACACGCATTGGTTCAGGAGGTGACTTGTGTGTTAGGACATAAAACTTTTACAACTTGAGACAGAAAACCAGTCCTTAAGTTATTGAGCTTGTTGTGATAGCGGATTGTGTGTTCTCTGATCAGCCTGTGAGGGCGGTGATGGGGGGTAACAGCCCAGTGTGACGCTGGAGGTCATACTGACAGGAGGAGGAGGACCAGTGGAACCATAACAAATGTGTGTGTGTGTGTGTGTGTGTGTGTGTGTCTGTGTGTGAGACATTGTACACAACAACAAGGCAGAGCTCCTCTGCAGATAAGATAACTCAGTCTCCAAAGCGTTAGCACTATCTGTATCTGTGCTGTTGTTCAGCCAGCTAATTATCTGTGTGACATACCTGTCATCAACAAGCCAACAGGACAAGTTAGCTAAACAAACACTAATCAATGTCAATAATCTACTTCTCTTTCCTTGGTTTCATTTGTTAGCTTTGTGTTAATGCCTATTTTCTTGGTCTTTTCTGTTATTATACAGTATAAGTATGTTATTTTTGGAGGGACACATAGAATAGCATTGTCACTGAACAGACTCATGCCATATACTACATACTAAAGTCTAATGCCCGTCCTTTGATTGGCTCTTACATCTGACCTGATATAATCAATTTTGTCGCCCCACCCTTGCTACACAAACTCAAGTTAAAGTGGCAGCAGGCTAACTTGGCCCAGACTGGATGAAGTAAAATGTAATCAACCAAGAATTTGTCTCTGTGCCAGTCGTCATCTCCCAGACAAAAACAAGACCTGTGGTGAAGCTTCGCCGTGTTTCTCTGACTGTCAGCGAGTTTCAGTCCTTTCGTGGAGGTGAAAGGAGGATGTAAGAGAGCTGAGGGGAAAGATGATTTCATAAAACACTTCCATGACTCCCTGCTTGTATTTCACATCCTGTCCGAACACATCTCATCAAAAGGTGCACAATTACAGCAATTACCGCTGCTGCTCGTCTAGCGAGCTGCAATGCTGTTGAGTTTTCGGTAGAGAGCACATCTGAGGGGGACTCAGCTCTCCACCAGCGCTGCCTGAGGAGCCCAACATGCAGACAGGAAGCTCTACCATTTAAACATGAATGAAAGTGTGTGTCAAACAATCAACTTCAGTGCTGCAAAAATCCCTCTAGAGAATCATTTGTGTTCTCGTCTAAAAATATTTCAATGGCAAGTAAAAAACATGAAATCCTGTCGGCATTACTGTGAGGGGCAAAAGAAGAGAGGTGAGGTAACAGAGCTGTCACACCACTGCAAAGCACAAACTGTCACCATGACTCTGCTTTCTAAAATTCACAGCCATGACTGTGGGAGTTACATGACATTGAAAGGGCCTTGCAGTGGGCTCGACAGCCCCTACCCACTCCTGGAGCCCGTGGATGTGAATAATCATCTTACCGATGACCACGAGGATGAAGATGAGGGTGGCCACTCCCGCGCTGATGTAGAACATGATTCTGATGTGGTACGCCAGCTCATTCATATCATCCACGTTAGGCACGAGGATGGGCGGGACCAGGAACCCAATGGCAATACCCATCTGTAGGTTAGAGGCACCAAATTAAAAAATTATGCTGCGCCTCTGGCTGACGACCACACACACATACACACACACACACATACACACACACATGCACGCACACATGCATGCACGCAGCTACAGCCAGTGCACATCATTAAAGGGGGAAGCAATTATTATAAAAGAGGAAAAAGGTTGGAATAAAGAAAAAAAGCTGACAGAAAAGGGAAAGTATACGTTTTCGTCTCACTCTGCCTTGAAATGAAGTTCACGTCTGACTGACATTTGCCTGTCTGACATTTGCGTGAGTGATGGGTACCCACTGTTCTGAACACATCAGCAATAAATGCTTATTCAAAATCGTCAAAGAGGAGGTGTTAAAGGACATTTTGGGAAATATGCAGATTCATGCACACTTTTGTTGTGTACATATGAAGGTGGAGCCAGGAGATGGTTAGCCTAGCTTAGCATAAAGACTGTAAAACAGGGCCTGGCTCCTTCCAAATCCAACAAAATGTGTCCATGTGCACCTCTAAACCTCACTAACTAACACGTGTTGTTTTTTTCTGTGCAAAAACTGAAATGTAAAAACTTAAATTGACCGCTTTCTGCAGGGTTATGTGCCGGGTTATTTCTAGGTTAGGAGCAGTTTCCAGTTTCAGACCTCGTGAGTTCACCGCTCCCTTTAGAGGCCACCATGATTTATTTATATTTATCTGCACCTGTTACCCTCTGCAGCATACAGACACGCTTCAAACGCTGCTCTATTGATGTTGCATACATGTACGTAACATAAGCGACAGGAACAATTATTAACTTACCTTGTGGTCATTTTGTTTGAGAAGGCTTTATAGGATATTGACAGCAGCCTATAAAGGATCCCTACAGCACAGTGACTGGAGAGTGATCTCTGTTTAATGACTTAAATCTGAAGCAAAGAGAAGACACTGTATCCCTATTTTTTGGACAAGTAGAGAAAATCTTGATAATTTGTCAAAAATGCAAAACAGGCTTATTCTCAACTGGTGCAAATTGAGGATTGAGATACTTTTGGCACACAAGCTGTTGATCTGTTTGATCTTCAAAGCATGGCAGGCCTTTATGGAAATCTTACCTACTTTTTACTTCATGTGAACTATTTCTACACGTCCAAGGGGATATGTGAACTGCTTCAACCTAAAAACTTGGAAGTATCAGGTTTAGGGGCCGGAGCAAAGAAATAAAGTCGTGGTGAGCAAGTAAACATCAACAACAATGTGTCCTTTCATCTTCAGCGGCGGGGAGCGGGACTTAAGCACAAAACAAGAACATGCGCGACAATGACCGGCATGCAGTGTTTGGTCTACGGCAGGTGAGAGAGGACAAACTTCAATTGAAGGAAAAACTGCTTCAGAGGCTGAGGAGCATCAGAGGGTTTGATGGTATATGTTTATGTACAGATTGCGGCGCGATCACAATGCATTCATATCACCTTATGCATAACAACTGCTATGCCTGTTCAGTCTCCATTGTTGATGTTTTTATTGGCTTGTAGGAAAGAATAATGCCCTTTGGAAATGACTGGAAACATTTAAAACCATGTCACTCTACTGCGAAACTTCTCAATTCATCACCTCTAAGTGAAAATTGTGATCTTCTTCTGTGGAGACGTGAACCATGGCATGCAGAGCTTTTTCCATGACCTCAAGCTTCAGATCACCCGACAAGTTTAACACATTTTCAAGCATTTCCAGAGTGAGACTGAGGCTAAACGACCACGTACGGCCTCCCCAGCAGCCCCCACAAGCTTGCCATGAGCACAGCGATCTCACTGAACATTCAATTTACCCCAAGCCTGGGAGCTTTTTCAGAAGCAGACGGTTCAAGCGGTGGAAGTCACCTGCCATCCCCTGCTATTTCCCCTGGCTGGGAGGAACAAACCACGCACACACACACATAAACATAATGGATATCAATCACCTTGAACGTGTTAACCAGCATTTGCCTTTTTCTTTTGTGAGATATCTGTTTCGTCTACCTTCCAGTTTGGTTCAGTCTTCATGACACACCTGTTTCTTCTGCACACTGTGAGTGAGTGTGTGAGGAAAATCACACACAGGTGGAAGTGGTGGATGTTTTATCATCTATGAGCTTGATTTGGCACTTCTTTCTAGCAATTTTCTGTCTGGTTTGTGCTCAAATTGAGTTAATTAGCATAACATTTCCTAAGAATAAATATCTTGTTAACAGAAAGACAAGGCTTTTAGTACATTTAGAGAAAGTTATGAAGATATCCCAAAGAAAAAACCCTGTTGAAAATCCCAGGGGTATTTGAAAAATAACCTAGAGCTAATACTTTCACAGCTGACTTTAAAAAATCCTCTTTATCCCTCAACTTTCTCAATTACCACACGCCATCATAGGCATGGGAGAAATCCTGAGGTCAGTTTAACAGAAGTGAAACTATGTAAGCATGCATTGAGTGCTTGGTTCTGCAGGTTAACATGCATCGCTCAGCTAAGATGCTTTCGCAAGCTGAAGCCATAAGTTTTCTCCACCGGCGGAGAGTGTGTGCCCCGCTTCGTTAAACCTGCTGACTCAAGCAGAAGGTTGGAAACAGAATTCATCAGATATACTGCAAAGAGTGTTAAAGATGACAGAGCTCTGTTTCAAGCCAAGCACACACACGTGCAGGTCTCTAAGCACCAGTCTGAGAAGTTTATAACACCATACGCACTCTGCTTAAGACATTCTGAGTCCAACAGGTAAACAGAGACACACCTGGTTTCCCAGAACGCCAATGGAACAAGCGGTGGACACCTCCTGCTGCCCAAACCACAGGGACGCAAGCCTGGATGGGATGCCCAGGATATAAACGGTGGCCACCGAACACACAAACTGGCCCAAGAAGGTCATGGCAAACATGTCGGGCTCGGCCGTGCTTGTCTTGACCCAGGCCCCGATGCAGTTGAAGGCTGAGCCCACCACCACCACGTCCCTTATGCCCCGGTTTTCGAGCAGCCACGTGACAGGCAGGATGAGGGGGATGTAGGTGAGGAAATAGATCATGGAGAGCCAGTCGATGGCCAGGCTGTTGATGCTGTAGAAGCGCATGAAGATGTTGCTGATGATGCTGTATTGCAGCCACATGAAGGCGTTGCTCATGGAGTAGGCACTGAAGATGAACAGCATCACCCACCGCCGCTTGTACAGCTTGGTCTCCATCAGTGGGAAGAAGGGTGCGGCGTCCTGTGCTGAAGTCTCCAGTGTGTCGTTGCTATCTTCCAGAAGCAGCTGATGGTTGTATTCTCCCACACTGGTTCTTTTTCTTGTCGGGGACCGACCATCGCCTCTGGCCTCGCCAAGGCCATCCGTCCACTCTTGAGAGAATTCATCCTGAGAACTCATGTTGCTCCCACTGAAATGCTTCCCTTTCACTTCAGGCTTCTGCGGCACTTAACAGCTGGAGGGAAGAGCAAACATTTCTCCTTGTGTGTGCGCCCTCTTTACACCGCAGCAGTTTACCTGACTCGCCCCTCCCACCCAGCAGGTATTTCCTACATGCTGATCATAAACGAGCTCGCCTGCAGTGCGTAAAGTGGAGATTACTGCTTATTAGTGCTTCTGATTTAGCAGAGGTGGCTCTGGGGTGCAGTCTAAATATAATGAGCTGTGTTGGGAAGCTCTGGTCACAGTTGCATACCTGACTGATTCTGGTGTTTAACACCTCTTCAGTCATGTGATGGCTTTCTTTTGTGAGTTTTACTTCTCGTTTCGAACTCCTCCTTCCAACTCAGACAAGAGCATCAACTTGCGCTTGACAGCAGGCAATGAGTGTGAACTTAAGGATGGATGGCTGAAGAGAGCAACTGGATTTTATTGCTTAAGTTAGGCACATGACACACACATGCACAGATGTACACAGAGGAGCTAAAGTCCACCGAGGGTGAACGAAAACTGCAAGTTCATCAGAATTCAGACAATCTATTAAACTGGAACGGATGCATAACAAACAACTCCTGCACGCCATCCTCTACACTTGCAATCAGACAAATGTATTAGTAACAACGTTTCAGTGCACAGACCTTCACCAGGTTATCTTGGTGTGAACTGAAACACTGTTACTAATAAATCTGGAGGTTTTTTTTGCTCTGTTTTGTCGACCCATAGTCTTCTCCTATGGACCTGCACATCTATAGGAGTGCAAAAGTTTAGCCCCATTGCTATTTGAAGCATGAATCTACTGCCTCAGATGTTTGTGCTTGACAAACATACAATGAAAAGCCTGATCGTATAGCTATAGTACTTGTAGCCTCATGCAAACAAGTGGAAATATAGACCTAAATTTGCAGCAAAGTGAACATATCATGCTGTCTCAACAATATATGAGAATAAATCTTGAAAGATTAAGTATATTAAACCTCTGGGAGTACCTCTTCTACAGGATAAAATAAGTTCAAAACTTGTGTCCACATGCTGTGGCCATGGGGAGGAAGTACACCTCTGTGCTCAAACACAAGACGATGGTGTCCCACTGTTAGAACACTGGTTATTAACGTGTTTGTGGTTCATAAATTGGATTTACTAATGCCCAATCACTTTATATTACATCATCTGTCTTAAGCGCTAGTCTACTGGCAAACCTGAAGCTGGTTAAGAAAAAAAATGGTGACGGTTTTTGTTATGTTGACTTTTTAATCAACGCACAGCGCTGATCAGAGTAGGAATTGAAGCCCTCCTTTTACATTTTGCTCAAATTTCGGGGGACAAAAACAAGTGACTGTACAAATGAACATGTAAGCACGTGCTTAAGCACTAGTTGATTAAGAATTAATTTGACAGCCAAGTGCTAACTCGAGCTTCAAAGCCGCTCTGGTTTGCCTATTGCCGAGTGAGACTGCATGAGTGCAGCACATTAATTAGTTGACTTCTTGTAAAATACAGTTAATGTCCTGTGCATGTCATATTGTTCTCAACAACACATGAGGACACATCAGTGTTATGACATGATCAGGTGAGGTCAGCTAAGGCAGAGAGGTGCTGAGCAATACAATGATTTGGCCATTTAGAGGAGTTTGGACTCACATATGCTCATATGAATGCAGACACTTTGCTATAAATGTCTGACTTGTAACGCTTGAATGACAAACTGTGCGCAGGCCTCGACTGTTTCAAGCAGCCGCGCCGTGAAAGAGAAGATGATGAAGAACTGAGTGACTGACGGGACATGACACGATGAGGTATCGACTGACACACGGCCCGTCAAGGTGCTGGAGGTTGACAGGATGGTGTGGCGTTCTGCTGCTAAATGCTGGGTTTACAGTCATCAATCATAGTGGAAACTGGGGCTTTTACTCGGAGATGTATCTCTCAGTGGAGGGTTATCACTGCGGTGGGATTTGGATGATCAGTCATTTTCAAACTTGCTTATTCACCGATCAATGATTCATTTCATGTTGGGTTATTCAGTGTTGCGCCACTTTTTACAGAGAATGAATCTATCATGTCCCAACTGAGTGGTCCTGACAACATTTTCATGAGAATTAGCTGTAACAATAAGTTGATTCACTGATTGGTCGATCAACAGAAAACTATTCTGCTAATGAGCATCCAGTTTCACCGACCTATTCAAATCTATCACCTGGGTATTGATTAGAAAGTGTTATATTAGGCTCTAAAGTATGTAGTTTGAAAAGTAAAGTGGTGGAAAGTGTTCGATAACAACGTCTCAGAGCTCCTCTTCATCTCTCACGATGAAGGACTGAATGGCCTTTCACAGAAATGCTCCTGACAGTCGTGCCTGTGTCTTGAGCGGGCTGGAAATTTCCGATGGCGGTGCTGTAGTGCCCCTGCCGTCTCCAGCCTCCACCTACACCACCTCTGCCCGCATGGAGCAAAGCCATGAATGGAAGGAGGAGTGAATGGAAGAAACGAAGAAGATTGCGAAACATCTATCGTGATACTGAATCTGCAGCCCCAGACGCACTTCGGCGAACTTCTCGTGCGTCTTTAAAGGAACAGAAATCAATATGAAATCAAAGCACGATAATCTATCGGTGTTGAAACAGCTCCTGGAGGGAACTGGGGTTGTTTGGCCGAGACTGCGCATTCGCCTTCTCTCCATTAAAAAAAAACAGCGTAATAAAACGCTTAATCACAACCGATAACGCGACCGTAAAACAATCCAGCCTCCTACTACTTCACATTAAAACACTATTCGTAATATCCTCAATAAACTGCCTCACGGCCATGTTAGGCTTCCTGGAAGTGACGAGAACACAACAAACACACAAAACCCGGCAGGGTATTAACCTGAGAAAACACTGGCGCAGAAGTGGACCAAAGGAAGTGAAAGAGCGGACAGTTGATCGTACCTGGAGCCCGGCTGCACAGACGCATGCCGGCCTGCTGCCCCGCGCGCACCCCTCCGGCTGAAGATGGCGAAGCTGCGCATGTCACCTCCCGTTCGGTGCCTTTGCCTCCCTCAAAGCAAATAACGCTCCAGAGCGACTGGAGGCAATGTTACATCAATGCATCTGAGGTTGGTTTAAGAAAAAATATTTAAAAAAGTGTGTATTTAGCCTGTACCGCAAACTGTTAGTCAGTGTTAAAGTGTCAGGAGGTGTACAAGCACTGAGTGCCAATTAAGGTTTCTCATTTACACACGCACATGAACACACAATAACACCTGAATGAGCTTATGAAATGCAACACTTTGTTGAAATGAAAGCAGTTGTGGTCAACCGTTTTGGTTTGTGACTCCTCACTGAAAAGCAGTGTCCAGTTGGGCCCATTATTAAGCATCAAACACGTCTGAGTTGTTTGCAGTAACACCAAAGAGAGATGTCCCATCTGAACTCCTCAGATGGTTTCATTTAAATAAAGCTTTGAGGCCCAAAGGGGAAAAATGACCCAATACTTCACAAACATAAGAAAGGATTAGAGAAAAATGACAAATGAATGCAAATTCACATATGCACTGCTACCCTGAATTTTTCCCAACATGACCCAGACGAACTGTATGTGTGAGTGTAAATGTCTGGATCTGACACTACCCGCCAGCTGCCTGGGAAAAAGCCTGTGTAACATCTGATGGAAGCCACGTGTGAATAGAGGGAGTTCACGAGTGGGCGTCTTGATGATATTGCAAGGAGTGTAGCTGCTTCGTACTCTTTCCTGCTTGCTTCTATATATATTGCTTTCCACTCTTTCAGTCATCATCGCAGATCAGTGCTCCTCCTCGCCCCTGCACGCTCTACCCAGAAGCCACCACTCACCTACACCAAATGGAGTATTTCCAGTAGGTGAGAGCACATCTGACACGGACAACCTCCTGATATGTGCGGACCCGATTCTCCAGACACTTTCTGACGCTCACATGAGGAAGCGGCTAGATTTTTCTTATGACCCTTTGGAGGGTCCTGACCCCTAGGTTGGGAACCACTAGAGTAAACAACTTATATTGATAGAAAGAAGTTAAAAGTAGCTCCACCTCAACCAGCTACAACAATAGAGTCCTATAACGACTGGTGTATGAGTATAAATATATTCATCACTCAGGCCATTTTACAGTGCATGTTGCTGTTAATACTTACTTCCTTTTATTTTAAGAGTGATTCTTCCAGCACTGAAGCGTTTGCTTACAGGCTGAGGATGAAGAATGCCTCAAGAAATCCATTCATTATAGTCCAACAAATAATAATAATCTATGAACCCTGATAAAGTTTTTAAAGGTATGCAGATAAGCTTGAACACATCAGCACACACACGCACACACACACAGGCTCTCTACATGTCTGGCTACACAGACAAAAAGTCTCAGACTCACACTGAGACTCACACTGTTTGCACTGTTTGCACCAAGTTGAAAGGATTTTTACCAGGATGTGTTGGTGTTGGTGTCAGCGTTGTTTGATACTGGATGTTCGGTGGTTCTATCATCCTGTGTGCTTAGTCTTTCTTTAGCAAACATGTATTCCATAACACGGTGAAGGGTGACACAAGCAAAGATATGCAAATGTGAAAAGAAATATGATGGCTAGAGTGTAGATCAGAGGTGAATAAAGACTGCATCGGTAGTCCATCACTCACACTTTAGTCCAGGATCACTAACGGCAAGTTTTCTGTCACTGTTTGGTTGGTTTTGGTCCACGGACCTCCCAGGATCTTTTCCAGGAATCCCTTTGGTAACCATGCAAACTAAAGGACTTCATGAATAGTTTTTCATTCAGGTGAGAAGCACAAATAACTGACTGGGTCAGAGCAAAGGGGCTGACTGGCCCCCAAACACCACAGATTCATGACATTATTTGTTTTTCTTTATTTGCTTGTTTGCAAATTTGTTTGAGAAACTGCAGCAGTGATGTGCACCATTATCTTATCTTGTCGAAAGGAATAATAATTTTTAAAAAATCTAGCTTTAACCCATTTGTATATTAGCTGATATCATGCTCACATTATTGCATTTAATCACATTCTTAATTTGTGGCTAGTACTGTTCAAGATCAGTAGTACCGGTTGGTTTCTGTGTCCTGTGGACATGGATGGAGGGATCAGGGTGGGTCAGCTGGTGCCCAACAGAAAACATTTGCCCCGGGTCCCCTAAAACGTTAATCCAGCCATGGGTCTCAGTCTACTTACTAATGTAATTAAACGTGTCAATTAAATGATATATCAAATGATACAGAATACAGAGGTCTGTTACGGTGACTCTTTTATTGAGGTCATAAGAGATCAGCTCACCTGATTCCCAAAAACTCCAATGGAGCAGGCGGTGGAAACCTCATCCGCGCCGAACCACACAGACGCCAGGCGGGAGGGCATCCCCAGGAGGAAGACCTGCGCAAGGGAACTTAAACCCTGCCCAATTACGGTCACCCAGAACAGGTCGGGTTGGGCACTGGCCACCTTGGTCCACGTCCCGGCGCAGTTGAGCGCGTTGGCCAGCAGAGCTGTGACCCGCAGCCCTTTCTTATCCAGGATCCAGGTGACCGGGAAGACGAAGGGGATGTAGGTGAGCATGTAGATCATGGACAGCCAGTCTACAGCGAACGCCTCCACGTTGTAGAACTTCATGATGATGTTGCTGATGATGCCGTACTGGATCCATTGGTACGCGTTGCTCAGGGAGTAGGAGCTGAACAAGAACACGATGGCCCAGCGCCGCTTGTACAAACGCGTCGTGGCCGCGGAGCCGCTGTCACCGTTTGGGATGGTGCTGCATTCAATTGTCTCCGCGGTATGTGGAGCCTCAGTCCCCAAACGCGGACCATCCTTCGCATCCTGCGCGCTCCTGCCCTGCGAGGCCCGCGTATTATCTCCCATGTTCTGCTTCAGCTGAAAAGAGCGCACTTGGAAGAGAGACGGCAGCAGAGGTCACCTCCGTAAAATGTCTTAAAACCAGAAAATAATGATCAGTTTTGGTGCATGTGTGGTCTAAAAATCATTCAGTTGTCAGGAATATTGCTTTCCCTGCTCTTCAGGACTGAGATAACTTCAAACTTATCAAGTGTCGACTTGATTCCAAATGACTGAGCTGCTCCCCAGAAGTTCACTTAATATTTGAGCTGACTGAGAAATCCCCTTTATTACGGACACTGGGTACAAACTGACCCGACTTTTACTCCACCCAGCTGCTGAGATAAGAAATGACAGTGACAGTAAAGTAGGACACACCTACCAGTCAGTCAAAACAGAGCAGAGACTCTCATAGAGACTCCTGCTATCTGTGGTCCCACAGTTTGTCCTCTTTCAGCTTCATCTCCTACTGCAACATTGCAGATTGTCAGTATGCCACAACCGGTTTCTAGTCAATAATACTCTCCGAATTTATTATAAGGTTGCCTTGACTTCTCTATTTTCCTTTAACTTCTCTTGCCTTAGTCTTGCATTTGTTAATCTGCAGGTTAAATCCCTCCTGGTTTGAACAATGAGGGCCTTGTTGCGCTCGCTGTTGGTACTACTTAACTGCTTGTTTTTTTCTTACAAGATTAAATGTGGATTAAATGTCAAATCTTGAGTCAAGAAAAATGTGCTTGCACTGCACTATTGGTCCGCTTTTGATTAAAACTACAACACAAAAGGCATGTGATTAGTTTGAAGACTTACTGCAGAATTACACGTCAAGTGAGAGGAAAGAGGTTAACATGAAAAGTATGATTTCACCTTTAAGACACTTACGGTCTAATTTGATCATCTTTTGCACTAACAGAATCATTTGTTACACTCTGCTGAAACAAAAAGCTCTCCCTCTGCTCCCATGTCATCCCTGAACTCATAACATTTAGCCAAACCTTGTGGGGGGAGTGGGGTGTTGGAGAGGTGAATACGCTGTGATGTACAACAGTGAGGAATTTTAAATAGTTTAAAAGTCAAAGCAATAAAATTATGTAAAGTAGGTCTATACAGCGTTAATCAGGCTGTGCCGCTACTGGCCGCCAGATGGCGCCGTTTACCAGGAAACGCATGACTGACCTGTTTTCAATCGTGTGGGACTCAAAGAAATTGCAGAAAAAAAGAAACTAAACATTTATTTTTTATGGAAATACAAAACGGGGATTTTGTGATAGCTTATATGCTTATATAACATCATATACAAAAGTATAAAAAAACATAATTGGTAGTAACAATATGGAAACAGAAAACAAAGTACGATGTAAACAGTCCATATATATATGTGCATACATGACGCCTGCGCCAAAACATAGGATAAAAGAAAAAAAAGATCAATCTTTCTGCCATGAAATGTATACAAAAACAAAAATCACCAGAAAATCATGAAGGTTATTATGTAGTAAAAAAAAAAAAAAAAAAAGGCTTTTGACTGTGTGCGTGGGTGTAAATACTTCACCACATATCATCATCAGTATGTTAATGCATTCCAGTAGTTATTTCTGATATTTTCCTCAATGTATCTATTAAGCCTCCTCTAGCTGTGGTTCAGTTAAAATTCCCAGAATGCATTTTAACAAAGGCAAGACAATCCAAGTAATGCTGTGCATACGGGCTAAGAGGTATTGCAACCCCTTATTTAAACAAGATGTCAATCTGATCACATACGTAACCCCTGTTTCACATGGAAATTCACCCTATAAAAACACCAAACTGAATGTAAGATAATGTGGCATTAACTTGATTCATCTTCATACTGATAGTGGCTGGAACTGACAACCAAATTGACCAATAAATGGCAAAACGAGAGAGAAAGAGACGTTTGATTTAACTGCCAAAACAGAGTCCAATCTTATTGGATCCACATTTTGTGGTGTAACGCTCTGTGACTTAAGGTCGGAGGACTTGGCAGCTGGCTCTCCTCCATGACCGAGGCCCAAAGCTGAGTGCTGCTTGTTGGCTGCTTCTTCTCAACTGTAAACTGTAGACAGATGTTGCACCTTCACTCGGCCTCCAGCTGCTGCAGCAGCGGGTTCACCTCGCTGTCCGGGGTTTTGACACTGTCCGTCCTGACAATACACGTGGGGCGATGGCGGTTAAGCATGAGGATGAGCTGCTGTCGCTCCATCTTCAGCTCCTCAATCTGGGCTTTGAGGTCAGAGTTTAACATCTCTAGTCTCTCTGATTCCTGAGAGAGGATGGAGGGAAAAGGAAGTAATAAGAGGGGGGGGCTGAGATTACGTAGGAATGTTTTGGCCGTTACAACAGATAAATATGTGAGTCTGAAATGGGATTACCTCGGTATGTCTCACCTTTTGTAGATAATCTGTCCTCTCTTTCTTTTTGTTTCGACATCGAGCTGCAGCCACTTTGTTTTTCTCTCGCCGTCGTTTCCTCCTCTCTTCCTCTTCATCTCTCTAAACAACAGTGCAGGTGAAAATGTTGGAGGTTTTCCTCATGTCTTTTTTTAATTCTTCTGTTAACTTTGCAGGCAGGCTGTCTTCATGACAGCACAAAAACTAAGAGACAACGTAGGTTTCTCTTTGTCCTGCTACTTGCAACTGTTGTCCAGCTGCATCTCACGGCTTACTTTATGTATGTTTAACTGACCAAACAGAAGAAACACATGAATAGATGTCCACAAAATCAAAGCTGAGAGTGAGACTGCATGTACTGAAACTATCCACATGATGTATAAATATTGTCAGAAAACTGTCATCAGTAGACCCAGCTCCCTGCTGCCTGCCCCCGTAGCTCCATAGAGCTGAAGGTCCATGTGGTCGTTTAACTTTTGTCACTCTGATCATGTTTTTCTCCTGACATTGATGATGGACAGACTCCAGCAGCATCTTTACCAACAGTAGTATTATTACCTGCGATGCCCACTAGGTGGACCTATTGATTAAGACATGACACAATGCTGTTATTGTAAAGGGGCTTCCAGTTCAAGCAAACCTGTTTAAGATACATTCGGCACATTTTACACATAGTTAAGCCAGAATCTGTATGATGAATTTGAAATGCTGTATTTGGCTAAATCCCATAAAACAGCACAATGTTCAATGTTAAGATGAAGCATGTAAACTAAGTAAAAACTCCAAATGAGTCGTTATCATTTACATGATCTAATCATTGGTTTTCAGCTACTCACTGTTTCCTGTACCTCTGTTTTGATCACTAGGGGCCTCTTGCCCAGACTGTCCAGGAAGTGCAGAGGTGACAGCATTGTACTGAACTCCTGGAAGTCACCAAATTTGAGCTTGTCAGTCAGCGTGGTGGCTGAGATCCCAGCCAGTGGGCCCAGGCTGGGCAGGGAGCCTGCTGTCACAGAGGGATCTGGGATTTGTCCTGGCATCGTGTCAGACTCGGTCGTGACCACAGCTAGGAGGCAGAGGGAGAAAATGGGAGACACTCTCAGAACACAACCAAACAAGATCAGTGAAAAACACGTAAAAGTCTGTCTGCTCTGCTTGTTGTAGCACACGCCGAGGCATAGTTAATGGTAGAAAAGAAGCAATTTTACATTAACAAATTAGAGGAAAATAAATATGTAAGTGCTTTATTTGACCTCCAGTCTGTTACAGGGCTTCAAGAAGGCATTTGCCTGAGGTGCACCGCTCCTTTCTAGCAGTCAGACAAGCCAAACAGTGATGAATTGCTGGTCTGTTGTAGCAGCCGGATGCTGAGGCTGCTCTCATTAGACTATTTTATTATTTTGCTTCTTTTTCTGGAATGAATATACTACCATTTACAGGGATCTTGGCAAGAATTTACCTCATTTAATCCCCAGAGGCCATAAGAGAGATGAACAAGAGTGTACAAAGCAGACTCAGACAAATTCCCCCTTTAGTTCAAGGAAAGCTACGGCCAGCATTGCCAAGAAATACCCGTTAACCATGGTTTCCTCCTTAAGGGACTTAATTTCAGGGTAGTAGAATGTGGCTGCCAGAATTGAGCATACTGTGGTGAAGTTTGACCCCAAATTTAACTTGTTTTGCTTTGTTTAGCCAAGTGAAAAATCAAAGATGACATTGTTTACTTACAATGCTTTGTGCTGAACAGATTTTCACTGTGTTTTGTACTGTCTGCCCCCGTCAAACGCCTTAATTTGAAAATGCTGAACACCAACATTTATATATATATCCAAAGACAATGAGAGAGGTGTGTGAGAGAAGCCAGCCAAAGACACAGGAAATCAGCTCAGCGGATTTCCAAGTCACATGATGCAGCCAAAAACTACTATCTAAGGTCAATTACTCAGAGACCTTTAGGCCACACTGCAGGAATAAACAGGTAATGTTTCCTCAGAATATCAGCGCAGAAGACAGCGACATTATCACCTCTGAAGACTGAAGAACTTTAAGGCAAGAGTTCACATGTGCCGGTTCTGCCTCTACAGAACAGTTATGCAGAGAACATGAACACGCAGGAGACATGGGAAAAGCACGTTGGCTGCACGTTAACTTTCAGTTTTTGCACTTCCCCAAACTTCAGGTCAAAAAGACAAAGTGGAACTCTGCAGCCTACGATGTGGCAGATGATGACCACATGCAAAACTCTTCTTTAAACGGTGAAAAACAAAGGAGGGTACGGTGCAATCACAGCATTAGAGTGATTCTTAAACATCTCCATAAAAAGGATTTCCATTTAAATACATTATGGTCCAAAGTGAAAGTGAAGGTGTGATTTAAAACAACCATTAAAAACCATCTTAGAATGGTAACTTTATCAGACCCCTGAGGGTCCAAGAAGCCAATTAACCTCCTCTGATTGGTCTGTATTATTATTATTATTTGCTTAGCACTTTATGCACTTTAGCAGGAGAAAGCCTCGGGTTAGTTTACGCATATGAATTTCACAGTAGGTTAGAAATGTGTGTGTGCAGTGACCTTAAATCGACTACACTGTGTTGCAGCATGCACACTGGAGCCATTGGTCAACTTGAAAGCGGAAGTTTTTTCTTCAGTGCGGCATTTATCTTACGTAACTTTGTCTTCCCATCAGAGCTGCAGTGATAAAATGTTACAGCTTTTCGTCCTCATCGGATCTCGCTTCAGACAGATCACGTTAAGAATGAACGCGCGGCATCAACGTGAAGCCGAGATGACACTAAATAAGAACATTTTGTTCTGAATTTGTGCACGCCGTGCTTCCATGTAAGGGGAGCATGCAAACAAAAGAAAACGAGCTTTCTGCAGCATGCTCCATAAGATGTCAGGGCTACTTTGAACACCGCAAATAATTAAAAAAAAAGCCCTCGGAGAATGCAGTGAATAGCGCCGAATAACCGAAAACCTCCCCGAGCTGCTGGCTGCCTGCTCTCAAACTATGCTCGTTATGACCTATGCGTGGCGCGCCAATAAGCTCTTTAGTATGTAAAAATAATCCGCTCCTCGATTTATGAAGTTTTGTATACCGACCTGACTTTGATCCCAGGTGCAACAAATGTCCTTTCTTCTGGTCAGCCGAGGGTCGAGAGTAGATTTTAAAAAGTGGAAATCGTTGCATCAGCCCGATTTTAAACGTGATCCCAATCTGGGAGGATTTGGGAATGCGGAACTTAGGCTATGCCAGCCAAACGTAAGCAGGGATGTAAAAAAGTACATAGTGGGGGCAGAAGTGGGGAAGTCGCACCGCTCCTCCCATAAAGAAACACTGGGGCTGCACACTGCAACGACAGAGCGGCTCAGATGGAGGCCTGCGCTCAAAATACAGCACTCATCTCCTGTGAAAGCACCAAAAATGCTAAATATAACACAAAAGCTCAATCATTTTAATTAGGTTTGAGGAGGAGAGAAAAAAAAGGAATGTAGTGATTGCATGAAAAAATGCTAATTCTATCCTAACTCTGCCCTCCTTTGTAGGATTAGAAGATAATGATTTTAATGTATTGGAATAATATATGCAATTAACGCCCAACCTGAGAAATGTAAGATAAACAGAGATTTCTTGGAGACAGACTGCAAACACCGGCATCAAACACCACTCTGAATGTCGATTTATTGTAATTATTCAGCAGCATAGATAAGCAATCAATGCTCATTTCACTTATTTTGAAATTTAACAAATAAGTCAAAATCTGAAAGGTAAAAAAATAAATCATAAGTTACATCTTGATAAGATATATATAGTATATAGCACTGGATGTTTTCATGGAAAACTTTCAATGAGGTCAAACCACAGCTGATGACATTGAGGTATGCAGGTACTTACCATGGATGAATATGTAAATACAACAACATTTACAGCAATCAATACACTATTAACAACGAAAACACAAAACCATACTGCAACAATAAATTCCACGTTACATCTTAGATCTAGTAACAGATCAGATACTGTATATGTAAGCTTTGAAATTATTTGGAGTTTCTCAGCATGCGTCTTATAATCAAAACTTGACTTCAGTCCCTCGAGTAAAAGCCATGCTTTTAGCTACATCACTCTGTTGGCTATGTATCTGGAGAGAGTTTCTATGCATGTTTGCTTAGTCACACACAAGACATTTCATGAATGTACTCCTTGAAGTGTTACAGCATACTGTGGCATATGTTGTCGGTGTCATTTCAGAGTCAGGAACCTGCAGGACAGAGGAAAACCAGAGAGATCAGAGCGATCACTTCCCTCTGTGCATTATAAGGCGAGGAGAGTTGGAGAGTTGAGGATGTCGACTGATTCGGATTTGCCGCCTCCGCCTTTATGGCTGTCTAGTCCCTCTGTGAGAGAGTCCAGCTCGGGGCACGCGAATGTGAACACAGACAGGTAGCTGCTGCAGGTGGGGGTGGAGGTCACCACGGGGGTGCTGAGGGGCTCCAGGTCGCTGGAAACGGACTTGTACAGGGTCTCCCAGTCCGAGACCCCGAGAGAGCTGCTCAGATCTATGTCTGGCACGGAGCGAGCCGTCTCCATGGGGGTTTTCTCCTCCAAACTGTGGAGCATATTTTCCAGGAGCCCCTCCTTAATGTCCAGGGAGGGCTCAAGATCGCAGATGTTGATTTCAGCGCTGGCACACAGCAAGATATTGGAGTTCCCGGAGATGGCCGTGGACGGATCACTGGGGATGTCCATGTCCTGGAGCGAGGGAGCTTCCTGGGTGCCATCCTCTGGAAGCCTGTCCTCGTCTGGACTGGGCGGTAGCTCTGGGGACCCCGTGGGCTCCTGGAAAATAGACTCCAGCTCCTCTGACATCTGGCACACGGGTTTGTGTGTGGCAAGGATAAACTCGAGCCGTTCTTTCTCTTTGAGGAGGTTGGCTATTTCCGTCTCCAGGGCTGCTTTCTCCTCCTCCAGCTTGTCTGTCTCCTTCAGATAGATCGACATCCAAAAATCATCCACATTGGAAAACACACAAACAGCGGGTGCAGATGACAGCTGAGTAAATGCATCACTGTTTACTTACAGCTTGCAGCGTGTCCGTGAGTTCCCTCCGTCTGTTGCGACACTTTGCTGCAGCCATTTTATTCCTCTCCCTCCTTATCCTTTTTTTCTCCTCCTCCTCTGGAGACAGCTGGGATGCAACAGAAATAATTCAGTTATTGCCTTGAAGAATCCAGCCATTTCATCCTCTAATCCGCTACATCCGTTGCCAATTCACCCTCAGAAGAATGGCAAAAGCATGTTTCGCTGCAATGCGTCTAAAAATAGACCATTGTTGCAGACTTGCTGTGACCTGAATATAAATTGAGTGCCTAAGGAAGGCACACAGCCAGCACACGGCACCAGAGGAGCATGCACAATAGCACTGTTGCACAAAAGGAATTCAGATTGGCATATGTAAATTTACACTATTGACTATTCTGTCCAATGGCAGGTAGACTTCATCTGAGCAAACCTACCTGCTCTGTTTTCCCCTTTCTGACAGCATTTTTCCCCTTATTCCCGCCCTCTTTGGGTGTTGCCTGGTGAGAGCTTTGTGGTTCATTGGCTTGCTTGCTACCCAGAGACGGGGAGACAGATGTAATAATCGTAGGCTGGACCATCCACTGGAAATCTGGGGTAGAGGAAATTGCAGTGACTGTTGGAACAAATGGAGTGTCCTCAACGCTCATGTCTGGGCAGAGCTCCTGAAAAATAAAAGGAGAAATAATCGACAATGAGGATTATAATATTGATTTCATTAAATAAGTCTATTTCCAAGCTATTCGCGGGTTCAAGTAATTGCGATGAGTTAATCAATGAAAGCTACAAATCACACATTTCGAATCAAAAACAGAGGGTACCCTGCGTGTGGTAGATTTTCTTGAAATATACCCAACCAGAAATAGCCTTTTCGGATCAATATTTGACTTTATCATTGTTTCTGACGTCAACACTGACGCAGGGATGCTGTGGAGTCTCCTGAATGGATTTATTTTTCTCAATGAAGCGCTGCATCGACACGCTCGCGTTTGGTCCCAGGACGTCGGAATCATAACAACCCGACCAGCGGTGCTGTTTGGTCACATTCCCTCCTGCGCTCATCTCCGCTCCAATTATGCATCAAATGTGTCAGAAAATGACATTTGGAAAAAAAAAAAAATGACGCGCACGCAGTTAATTAAAACCTGATCAATCAGTTCCACCTCCCCCTCCCCCCACCGTGAAGATAAAATGAGCATTAGGGCACTCAGCCCGTGGATCACATAAACAGGGATGTTGAGTCTGGTTTGGAAAGTGCGCGCCTCCCGGGCTGCATGATGGAGATATGATCAACAAAGCCATCCATACCTTTGCATTGCTCTCTGAGGAGGAGGCTGATGATGGGGAGCTCGCCTCTTCTGGCGTCTTCTGGCAGAGTGTCCCGACAGGAGACTCTGTCCGGCAGGTGGGAGAGACTGAATCCATGTCGGGCGTCAGGTTGTTGTGATACATCACGAGGGGGGGGGTTTAAAAAAAAAAAAAAAAAAAAAAAAATACACACACACGAGTCCTGATCAATGACAAATATGACTCTGGCCTTCCGCTGGGCAGAGCGGCTCGGGTCTTTTCTCCAGGTATATACCTGGTAACTGGACGACTAGGATGCAAGCCCCTCCTTTTATGCTCTGCTAGAATTTTATGAATGAACCAAGACTGTACCATCCGCCGAGGGGGAGGGGGGGCAGACTGACAGCCACACGGGCCTACATTTCGGGGTAAAACGTGCATTGTTTTGACATTCATCCTCTTGTATATTTCCTACATGAATCATACGTTAAGATCTTTTTTTTTCTTTTTCTTTTTGATTTGTTTGTTTGTGTCAGATTTGCTCACAGCTTCATCACCGCACGAAAGCCAAACAGCAGCTTCACTCCCATTCACAAGCATCGGGCTTCATATGAATGCAATGTGGGGTGAGAAACGTGAGCCTATTTATAAATACACATAATGTAACCATTTCCTGCGCGAGGAAAACTTGATGTTCTGGTGCATTCATTGTAATCAAGGGCAAAAGACAATTAAGCTATTATGAATGTATAACCAGTCGAACATTAGCCACTGATTTTGTTTAATAATGTAAAAGCTCATTCAATTGCAAGGTCGTCGCGACCCATTCTGCACGACCATTAAAAAAAATATGTCGACTACATCTCACATATTAACTCCGCTTACAGGTGAACTTGCTCCAAAATGAATCTCCTCTTCGCATTTCATTTGTGTAAAACAGTTCCTGTGACTCGGGCAGAGCTCTCGGTCAGCGCAGCACTTTGGGACTGCCTGTTCCAAAGATAAGGATTGGAGGCTGTTAGCAGACATAATGAAATGATGCTGAATTGTTTACTTGGGGAGGAGGTGGTGAAGAGGAGACGTTGAGCATGTGGGGGCGGTGAAGTCACGTGACGCGACCCGGAAGTGGAGGGAGGAGAAGGAAGGTGGGAAGGGGGCTGGATTTGGCAGGAGCAGCGTCATTCGTCACTCCCACCATAACAAGGGACCGTTAGCAGGTCTAGACTTTGAGCTTTCCTGTGGATGCTGCTCCTGTCGGACCTGGTGTTCGCTATTCAGCTGTACCTGGTCAGCTCTGGAAAACGTCTGCAAGAAGACACCCACACAAACGCGCTGGTCACAGGCGAGTACGAAGTCAGTGACCAGCTTAAAAGTAGAATCAGTTTAAAGGTACGTGAACGCACCAGTAACATGTGGCACACGATCTTGGACAGTTCCTTGTATTTTCCAGTCAAGAAGTAAATAAAATAAGGATCCACTGAGCTCTGACGGTGACACACCCCTCTGTTAACACACATTCTATTGGCTACAAGTTGTCCACCAAGCAGAATGCCACAAAATCTTCATTCACAACAGAGACTCAGGACCAGTTTGACATTTGCTTCTACAGCAGATCCTAAATGGGTGAGTGAGGGTTAGAAAAAATATATAGCCTGAAATAATATGAAAGAAATCCAATCTTCAGAAGGTACAGAAATGACTGGTGGCCAATCATGGAAGCCAAAGGGGCCTGATGAGGTGAACTCCTGATTACTTTCTGTGAAATAACTTAATCAGCTATTAATGCTTGTCATTAGGCAGTTGGAGGGTCCAGTAAGGGAAAACTGCAGCTCCACTGTTTTCTGTGAGTTTAAATTTGCTAGCATTTTCTTCCTTTGGCCCTGTGAGTGATAGCAGGTGTTTTGCCTTCATCAGTGGATGGAAATCACCTGCTGTGTGTGGTGTGGCCTGAAGAAGAACGAGCTTGAGTTCAAACTCAGAGTTGCAGCAGTTTTCTCCTCTACTTGTTGTGTCTGCAATGATCAAGTTGACTGAAGTGTTAAAACAAATGATTGTCCTGCTATTTCCTATCTTCAACAGCTTCCACCAACACACAAGTGGGATTCAGATTGATCATTATGTGACTGCACATTTGGGAACACTGACATGGTCAATATTATGTGCCTTTTGTTACTTTTCTGATGATGCATCACATTTCATCAATCTACATTTATTTTTGTACTTCCTCTTCTCTCGTCTTACATAACTAAATGTTTTTCATGTGTCTTCCTATGAATTTACAGTGAAAACAAAAGGTTTGGGGGGAATTTGGCTATTTGAGCCATTTAATAAGGAATCATTATGATTTCTGTGAGGTTATCAAGGACACATTTAAAATAAAATACACACCCAGTTATCTATTTCCATACAGTTCCCATGCTTTATACATTCTTCTCAGCTTTTGGAGGTTGGGTTTCTGTAATTCCTGCAAAGACAAGAATGCTTAGTCACCACCAAATTGCCGTGCTGTATAATGTCTTCAGTACTACAATTAGTAGAAAGTCATGTGTTACTCCAGTCTGGTACCTTCTGGTCTTTGTCCAAATGAAGGATGTCTACTAAGGGAGCAATGGAAGGGCGGCCATGGGCACACTGGAAAGGCAGATGGCAGGAGGACAAGGACGCCACCAAGCTGTAGCATTCATCTCTACTCAAGCTGTCATTGAATTTGATGGCACCTGTTAAATGCATACACGTATACAAGTTATTTGTATGAAAACTGTAATTTATTGAATCACTTAAATAAATAAACAAACTGAAGGATGGAGAGAAGGAATGAAATCTTACCATGACATGCTAGAGAGGCTAATACCTTCAGCACAGTGAGAGGCAGAGTTCCTCTCACTCTACCAGTTGAACGAAGTAACTGAGAGAAAGAATAAGACATGATACATTACATGTCCAGGCGTAAACCTGGAGGACATCAAGCGTTTGTGCATCTATATCTGCAGCTAATCTCGCATACTACTGGATCCAGCAGCCTAATATTTTTTCTGCACATTTATGGCCGTATGCTCAAGGACCTCTTGTGGTTGCAGTGAGTCACAATTTTGGAAAATCCGATTTTATTGACTGCACAGTTTATATCGCCACTAACTGCCGACTCTTCGCTCCTCTTATCCGGCCTGTAGGGGCTGCAAGTGATCAACAACTACTTCAGTCTGGAATCTTGTTTCCGACAGGGACAACACAGCAAAAGGCACTTCTGCAATCAGCTAGGCTAAAACCAAGGCTCACCTCGTCTGCTGTTTTGGCTTTAGTTGTGCCACAAAAACTGACATTCATATCTGTAAATTAATTCCATACCCAATATGTTATGATCCACTAAGGTTAGGCACGACATGATATGATTAAATCCCTGTTTTTCTTATCTTCACTGTCATCTTGACTGTAAGCCCGGCTGAGAGCTGCACTCTTCTGGTTGAGTAATAAGATGCTTTCTCCACACGCAGAGCTTTAGGTGTGGGAAACACACTTCCAAGCTTACCTCAATCTGCTCTCGAAGATACTCCTGATGTGTGATTAGAGAGAAAAAGCAAAATGGTAAACATAGGTTAGAATTGTAAAAGCCACTTCGCTGAGTGAACGGTTTCACAAATCTTACAGTACCTCAACAATAGGCTTGATAACAGATGGTCTCCCCCGCCTGAGCTCATTACTCTCCTTTTCCACAAAGCACAGCGGTACCTTCCCGACAAAAACCTGTGGATCCGCTGCTTGTGAGAACTTCACTTCCAGGCCCAAACTTCGTAAATGTGCCTGACAAGACCTGAAAGAGGAAGGGTCCAGTATATATCAGAAATATTGAGAACACTGCTCAACAATAATGCCAATGTAAGAATGTCTCTGGTATGAAAACACGCACAAGAAAGTTGGTTTAAAGGTTCAGAGTTTAGCTGCTGGTGAGAGGAGATCTTTTTCTGGTTCAGAGGATGACAACAGGTTTATGAAGTGAGTGACTGTGTGTCAGTGTCTGCATAGCCTCATATCATCAAGGAATGTAGATCTGAACATCTGAATCACAGTGATCAGAGCTGCAGGACATCTTAGCTGTAACCATCATCAAGAGGTGAAACAAAGCAGATTGTGGCAATTGACAGAGCCATAACCTCCCTGTCCAAATCAAGACAGTGTTTGAACTTGTTCCTGTGAATAGACTCCTTCCACTGTCTGGAAATGGACATGATTCTTTGAGAATGCTCCAAGTACAAGACAACATAGTGGGCAAAACACAGCCTTTGCATCTAATCTATTTAACTGTAGTATTTGACAAAAGTGTACAGTGTACACTATTACTACAGAGTACTGATGCTACTAAATGATGGCATATGAGCCAAAGTGCTATGCAATACTTCTGGGTTTAGACAGAGGTGAAATGAGGCTGCGTCACTGCACCCACCCTTTCTGTCATCTTTATTGCTACCATCCTTCACCTCATTGCCAAAAACTGCTGGCTGGGTGTCTCAGTTGTTGTATAGAGCAGACGTCTGGCTCTTAAACCTCATCCAGCTTAGGGCCAACTGCAGTCCATCAAGTAATGACAATGCCATCAGACCAAAGTAAAAAACACCAGTGTATCCTAAACACCTTCACAACACATACAAGCCATGGTTCCTGAATACAGACAACCCAAGTCCTGCATCAGCCACTGCCCATCTAACTATTAATTAAGCCCTCTAAAAAAGGACAATGGTTTCCTGTAACTTGGCAGCATTCTCTAATCAAAAGTCACATGCAGACTTTGAGATAAGTCTTCATCCAAGCTGTGCCCATCATTTTTTTTAAATCCATGGCCATATAGAAAAACACACCCAAGCAGCCTCAGCTCCTCTTCTGTTACACTGATTTCAAGAGGTGGCAAAATGGTTGATGAGCACAGGCGCCTCTCCCCTGCTGCTTCTGGGTCGTCTTCATAGGAATCTATGACAGGACATACAGTTATGACTTGAGTATCACATCAGGGTCCCAACAGCAGCATTATTAATTCACCATTTCATTCTCAGTGCAACTACTGTGCATCGTTATTTTATCTTTATTTTTTACCTGCAACTAAATTTTCAAGTCGAACTCTCTCGTGTGCAGCATGCTGATCCACCAGCACCAGGAGGTTTCCTAGGGCATCGATATAAAATGCATTAGGTCCTGATAAAATCAACAAATGACAAAACAGTGATGTTCCTGTCTATACCTTCAGTTTCTGTGAGTGCTGCAGGATCCTCATCTCTTGTATTGATGAGACATGCAAGAAACTTCTTATCCACTTGATGAATGACCTATAAAGTAATTACACGGCCATTACTCCATGACATCGATGGAGGCAAAATGGTTGATTCACGATAAAGACCGTTTTGTCAGACATTCAACGGAAACCAAAAGGGAGATTTGCCTTCATTGAGCGAATCATGGCCTTCGAAAAACGGTATGGAAACAGGATGTTGTGGATCTTGACAGCCAGGCCATCAGCTTGCCCACTTGATATGTCTACACCAACCTGTCGGCACAGTAGAGTTCCTAATGCACCACTGACACAATAGAATTTCAACACTACACTTTAAAACAGATAAAATGAACAGAAAACACACAAGGGTTGTTTACCATGGGAGGTCGGACAAACACTGGGTTATTCCATTTTGAGTACAGTGAAGTAAGGGAGTTGGAGCTCTCACCACGGTCGTCTGTAGGACAGACAAGATCACACATGACTGAAAAACAAGCTAGCAGTCATTTTGTATATTGTGTGTGTGCGTGTGTGTGTGTTAGGCACCCTAGAGTCTACAGACTGATCTGTTTGTGAAGTACCTCTATCATCAAGTACTGAACTAATCACTCTGTCTGTCCTGGATTTAGGAATGAAGGGCAAAACTTGATCCACCTGAAAGGGACAACATCTGTATTCCATCCCTACAGTTTAAGGAACAGGAACAACAGTGACAGTGAAGGTATTCTCGGTTACGATCATGTCAACATAATCTGCCGATGAGCACCAAAAAACCACGAACTCACCCATTTCAGAGATGACGCTGACTGCCATATTGGTGACATCAGATGTACAGCGCACTTGCGTTTCTTCAGTGGGTGGGTCCTCGTATCGGCTGAGCCCAGTCACTTTGTTGACGTAGACTGTCCTTCCCACAGATGCATCGTAGTGGTGAAGCCAGTCACCTGATTCTGAGCCATCTTGCCTCTCAGCCAGCTGAGGATTTGTACTACAACCTGGGACTGGCTCAGGATTCAGAGCAGTATCACAGTGATTCTCATAATTGCTCTCTTGGATGCCATTATTACCTCCACTGAGACAAGTACTGTTCTGTGAGGTAGTCCTGGACAGACATGGCAATACTTCTGAAACGTCCGTCCTGTGTTTCTTCAAATGGCAGAGTTTAGTTGCCAAAGACTTTTTGCCTCTATTCCGTGCTGAGACTGGTTTTATGCTGGTAAAAACTGGGAGGATTCGTGGGCTTCGGAGGCCGGCCTGTGTCTCGTCTCTTTCTGTAACATCACCATCTTGCTGATCTTTCTGGCAAACCAACAAATTCTGGGAATTCAAAACAAATTTTTCAATCTGAGGGAGTCTTATAGTATTATTCTCTTCATGTTTCTCTTCAGAGGGTAATTTCAGTTCATCAGAGTTACCATACACTCTTCTAAACTTCTCAAGAGACCCCAACTCCTTACATGAAGACAGCTTTTGACAAGTTACAATTCTGGGAATCTTTGGGGGAATAATAGGAGCAAAGTCTGTACATAGTGTCTGACAAGATCTGTTGCAGCCCACGTCAAGTGAGATTTTGCGTTTTGATGCAAAAGGTGTCTCTTCACATGTCTGTGCTAAAATGTGAGACTGATTTACTGACTTGTTGATTTGGGACAGGCCCTGAGTCTGCAGGCTTTCGTGAATATATGGATCAGAGAGACTGATCTTTCTATTGCTCAGTAAAATCTGTCCATGCCCTCCTGTGCCCTGGCTGTCCAGTAATATTTGCTCAATACTGTTCAGTTCAGGCAGAATTGGTTGGGTGATTCGGCCTGGTGAAGTCACATTGCTGGCTGGGGGAGTATGGTTCAGTTTTAGCTCAACTTCTTTTGAAAATTCCACTTTTTCACTTTCTAGTTCTCCAACTGAACTTGACATACATAAAATCTGAGAGCCTTCCCCAGCTTCACTAAATGCTTCTTCAGTAATTTCACTATCTGATGCAGGTTCTAGCCTTGCTGGATCACACAGTGGCTCATCTCTACAATCTTTGTTTTTACTCCCTTCACTTTTTATCTTTTCCTGCCCCAGTTGTTCAATCTCTTCTTCGCTGTGTACGTTTTCATGCACACAGTCATCTTTGCACTTGCGATGAACAGGATGAGATGCTAGTTTCATTCCTATACTGCAATCTAGTGTGAAAGCAGTGCTCGCTGCCTGGCCACCACTGCCACTGTTGTGCCCCTCTTGGTCTGCATTGTGAGAGCCAAACAGTTTAGGGGATACATCGTCCAAGTCATCTTGAGAAAGTGCAGCCACCAAGTTCTCCCTGCTCAGGAAAGCTTTCACCGCCTCTTCCACAGAGAGCAAAATCTCATCCCAATCTTTGAACTCTATTAGAGTTTTGGCAGGCTCTAGACATATGTCATACTCCGAGTAAGAGCATTTGATATTGATGACGTATACCCCATGCAGTTCTTGGCTTCGTTTGTGCTTTGGACTCCTGATGGTAGATTGCAACTCTGGACTGTCACTTTTCTGATTTGAACTGCTCAGTCTGCGTAGGAGAAAGTTCAGCAGCTTGTGGATCCGTGTTTTCAGTAGCAGTCTGTTATTTACATACAGGAACTGTAAGCTGCTGTTGTAGTGGCCCTCTCTGCCAATATAACCCATCACTTCAAACTGTCCGTGTGTGTAGCTGATTTCTCCAAGTTTCTGTGCTCGCCCGAGGCTGTGTATCTGAACAAACCTGTGGTAGATGTCTCTAGCTTTGGGAAGCTGTACCATCATGGCTCCTGTGCAGTCATTCTTCAGGGTAAAAGAAACAGAGGGATGCATCAGAGAAATAGCCTCTAGTCTGTGTCTGATCCTCTCACCCTCCAGTACAGCATCCATCCTCTTCCTCCGGACCGGCATGTTGTGGAAGAAGTTACAAATGACAACAGTTGTCCCTGCAGAGGGTCGTGCAGTCTCTGCTTCAAATACATCCATGCCTTTGCCACCCTTGTAGATTTTGACGTGAGTTTTCACTGACGATCTGGTCCGGGATGAGATTTCAACAAGTGTAGCGAGAGAAACAACACTTGCCAGCGCCTCCCCTCTGAAGCCATACCAGCTGAGGTTGTCCAAATCTTCAACAGAGTTGCATTTACTTGTGTAGTATCGGTTTCCCACGCACGCCATATCCTCAGCGTTCATTCCGACCCCGTTGTCGATCACCTGAACTTTGAACGCATCCATGTCCATCCTGACTCCCACACAGGTCGCCTCGGCATCGATGCTGTTTAGGATAAGCTCCTCGACACACTGCTGAAGTGAGGGGACAGCGACACCGGAGCGGAGTTTCCCCTGAACCTCTTTAGGCAAACACTTAATCATGGTGTTCATTAAATTCAATTGTCTTGGTAACTGATATTCAGCTCCTCACTTGTCCTGACCGACGACGCGGTAACAAGAGGGGGAACGGACTTAAAATCAACCGTTGCTAGCTAACGTCTTATACCATTAGCCTAGCTACGTTACTACGTTACTTACATGAGTTCCAACGGAAACTTTTTGACCGCGACACACTGAAATAGCTCGTTAAATTGCATTTCTAAAACGAACTGTCAAAAGACATGTTAAAACCGAACTTAGCTGCTGTTTACAGTCAACGTGAAACAACAAGAGACGCCGGTGACAGCTAACAGCCAAAGCTAACAGTGCCACCTCCTGGACTGAACGACCTACAGTTCAACCGTCGTCTTTTCTTCTCGTCGTCGGCAAATTGCAACCAGCTTTAAATGTGCCTACCGCCACCTACTGTACGGAGTGTGCCATGTCACGTGTTTAGACACGCAGGTATGTATTCCATTAACTGTATAAACACTGTATTACCGTTGTATTTTCAAAAAAATAAATAAATAAATTTAAGTATGGGTAAACTCTCACCTAATGCTAATCCATAGAGCCTAAAAAATATCATTTTCTTCATTCATGACCCATCTTTTGTCCCACACTTTGTCTTTATGCTCTGCTCTGTCTTTCCGACACATAACAAGTCCATAAACATCCATTTCCATCACATTTTTCTTAATTTCAATTTAATTACAAAGTGTACATATTGTAATTTTTTATGCCAGTCTCGGTCTTGTGAGTATCTTCCTTCCTCTCAGTAAGCCTAGTTTCTACCATCTTTGACATCATTAGTGACATTCTTCACTACCTTTTCTCTGATTAATCAGATTAATTGAGGATAAATTGATTTGACATCTGTGATTATTCAGTCATTGTTTCTCCACAGCCACCTACAGAGCTCAGTCTTTGCCAAAGGAGGGCAGCAGCATTCTGATGGGAAACCAGTGATTCATCAGGATCCCATCAGACTCCTTCAAGTCAGTCTTTGTGGAGGCCGATGAAGAGGCAGTGACAGATTTCAAGGTCATACCATTGCCTGGTTGCTCAGCAGGATGCTTGTTGCAAATGTCCCCTTCAAACAGATTTACAGTATCTGCTGTTGTGTGGTCACCTCTAATAACCACCCTCAGTCCAGGTCTCAGTCCAGCTGTTATAGCCTTTGAAAATCAAATTCATCAAATATTCCCTTACTGATGTTAGTACAATAAAATTCTAACAATGTGAAGGCCACTGAAAGGATTTTATTATTCATTAGTGTAATTCCATATATTGTAGATGTTAAGGAGACCTAACATACACACATCTTTTCGATTAATTATGAGTTGCATTCCAACCAATAAAAAAAATGACTAAATAAATAAAACATCTGCCTCAAAGTGAATGTCACAGGCACAATCTATGTGTTATTTTATTTTACTATGTTAAAAGAGGAGTGTTCTAGGCTATCCACTGTTTTCTCATTCTTGAATTCTGCCTTGGTTATGTGTGACTTGGGGCTCCCGGTGGATTTCAGCCATTCCTGCATTTCTTTCACCTTGCTGCGTGGGCCTTGGAGCTGCCCCTGTACAGTTCCTGCGCCCGTGTTTTGGACCCATCCAACCAGGCCAAGCTTCTTCCCTTCTGCCTGGAAAACGAAAGACATGAATTATAAAATTGCAGAGGAAGGTGACTGATGGAGAATGTGGCTGTGATGGAACACTGGGAAGGGAATATTAGTTAGGTAAGTGCAGGATGGGCCCTAAACACTGTTCAGTAACAGTGATATTAAAGCTAAAAGACTGTGAGCATGACAAGTTCATTCTTGACCTTAAAAAACCTTGAATCAAGGTCCACTTCCTAGCTTCTCTGGAGCTTTCAACATCTAGCGGCCCTAATCAGTTTTTATCATAATTTATGATAATTAACTTGATCAGAAATACAGTGAGATGCTGTCAAAACTCCTAAAAACCAGAACTAAAACACCACTTTTAAATAGGCCACGCTGTTCAGATGTAACGTTAAGATGAAGCTACATCACTGTCAAACTCACTTGAGTGTATTTCCGAAAAAATACACCTTGGACTCTGCCAAAAATTTCATAATCCACTGAAATTAGGTCTTCGTTGGACATAGCGGACCTGGAAAAGGAGAAACGAGACCGTACTTGGGTGCTGTGTTGTGTATATTAGGGAGCCGTCATGCACCGCAGGGGCTAACTTACGCTACAGCTACTGTAAGCTAAGCTAACACAATTTGTTTCTGTTCAACACATTTGAACCCTGGATAATTAGCACGTATATCGTTCTATTCATGCTGTATGAATACGCGATAGCTGGCTGTCTGCAGTCTAATTCACCTGAGTGTTGTTAAGATGCCGTGGGACCTCCACACAACTCCAGAGGATGGCGATTCAAAAACATACGGGGCTTCACTTCAGGAAGTGATGTTTGTTCAATGGACCAATCAGAGAACAACTGAGACTCTTGGTTTCTAGGCAACAAATGTAATCGTTGAGAAAAGGATTCGCATCGGTTTGTCTCTCCTAGTGGCTTTATTTGTAGCTCGCTAAACTCAACGTTATTTATAATTCAGACGGCATACAAAAAGTCAGTAAGTATTTTAGATTCTAACTGGGCTTTGGGGAAAATTGTCAGCCACAGATGAAATGCTAAGTTGATAACAGGGTGCTGTACTTTTTTATGGCATTGCCCTCTGTTGTTCGGCTAGTAAAGGAAATTGTCAGAAAATGTCAGCAATGTTTTGTCAAGGTATTTTATTGCAGAGGTTCCTGACTCATTACCGTTTTATTAATGATACTTTTGGAGTGAAACATCTACAGACATGAAAAAACGTCCCATTTAACTCATTTGTCATGGTAGCATTGTTGAAAGTTTCCATTATTCAGAACTCTTTCAAGATCCATGATCTGCGTTGGCATGAAGAGGGAGCTTGGCAGTCCATTGTTGACCTTAAAAACAAGAACTGACTCAAGGTCCACTTACTAGCATATTCTGGGATGATTTGAGAGTGATTTGCTGCTCAAGCGAAGATGATTCAGATTCAGTCCCACCTATGCTTTCATTTTCCATAAATAGTTATACACTGCAGATGCCAGCTTTGTTCCCCCAGCCCCTTTCTCTTTTAACCTTGTTTGTCTTTTTCTCTACACACCATAGAAGAAAAACCTTCAGTGGCTGGTACGGAGGGCTCACTTGTCTTTCTCAACGATCTGTGGAACAACAGGTCAACCTCAAAGATATGACCTTCAACAAGTGATGAAGTCATGAGCACATACGCAAGAAGAAAACACAGTCCTCAAGGGCAGTACAACATTGCAGGAAAAAGACATGGCAGTGTCTACACTCAAGCACAGCATGGTGTTGTACGTGGTAGGAGAGCAGATGGAGTCGACCGGCCATTTCCAAACAAGCCTGTTAGCCACAGAAGGCCTCTCAACTCCACGACACAAGTCTCACCTGATTTATATGATTTTGAAAAAATCACTATTACAAAACAACCAAGAGGCCCGTTGTCACTCCAAGATCATTCAAGTGGCATCAGAGACACCACTGGATCCCAGCAGCATGCAAGAAAAGACTCACACGGATTGCACAGAGGAGAACTGCAGATGGCCAGAGAAATTCATGCAAAAGAGCTCATGCTACAGAAGAAACTGTGCAGGGTTGAGGAAAAAATAAGACAAAGAATTCAGGAAGACAGTGTTAACACCGCTGCAGGTGATGACCAAAAGAGTGAGGAGGAGAGGCCCAAAAGGGGACAAGCAGAGAGAGGAAAAACTCAGACAAAAACCAGGCTGTCTGAACGGCAGAGGAGTGAGTCAGTGAGAAGTGGAGAAATTATGCAAGAAATACGACAGGAGGATGTAAAACAACTTAGGAAGAGGCAAGATCAGAGGAATGAGCACAGAATGAGGAATATACATGAAGAAGAAAGGGCCAGATGGAAAGGAAGGGAAATCGAAGTTGCACAGAGTCCCCATTTGCAAAGAAAAGGATGTAACGGAACTCATGAGGTCATAGTTCGTGGGCAAGAATTGAGTGGAGACCTGAACAAATCGAGGTGGAAAAATGTGAAAGAGCACACTAGAAGAAAAGGAGAGGGTGAAGAAGATAATTGCATGTGGGGAGAGACAGGTGTGAAGGCAAAAGAAAGAGAACAAAATACAACCTCTGTGGGCGAGAAAGATTGGACAAGAGAAAAGAAATTTAGGGAGAGGACATCTAAGGACATGTACAGTGCAGACGAACGAGACATGCCTCAAATGAGTCAACAGAAAACTTCTCACAGAGCTGCAACAGAAAACCACACAGGTGCAGGAAGAAAACAGTCTGTGGAACCACTCCTTCCACCAGTTTCTAGCTCTCCTCATTCCAGCAGACCAGAGCAGGGGGAGGACAGACCTATAGGTAACACGTACGATGGCCTCCAGCTTCTTCCTTGCACAATCTGCAACAGGAAGTTTGTCAGCAAACGACTAGAGGTGCACGTCCAAATCTGCACAAAGGTGAAACAATCACATCGTCGAGTCTTCAACTCCTACATTAACAGGATCAAGGGAACCAAAGCAGAGGAGTACTGGAAAACCCACAGCAGACCCAAGACTCCAGAGGTAGGCCAGCAACATTTTTGCCTCTTTTAAAGGGCTGCCCTACCAATTTTATACACAGTTTATTCACTAGTAGTGATGTCACTAGGGTAATGTTTGAGACTACAAATGTTGAATACAGCCTGCATAACGCAGGTCTAGGGTTTGAAAAGCATGGGCGTTTACTAGCAAGGGAAAGTCTAATGCGAGGATGCTATTGGTTGCATTATGGGAAGTGTAGGATTTAGATTTTTCAGGCTCAACCTACAGCCCAGATTCCGTAAGAGGTGGGATGCTGTGTAAAACCTATATAATGAATGTGATCATTTGTGAGAATGGAGAACAGTACAAAGACAGTATGTTTAATTGTTTCAGTGAGAATATTTCCTCTTCTTTTTTACTAAGAAGAAAAAACTAAACCAAAAGGCCAACACAAGGAATCTGCACGAGGGTCAACGCTCAGCTGGAACTTCACAGCCAAGATGCTCGAAGTGAGCCCACCCAGACAGATCAAGCACGTCAAGTCACCTATCACCATCTCTTCATCGTCCGTACAGCCTCTGGATTGTTTGATTTTAATCTCTTATTAGAGGTTTGTTCCAGATCTCGTCTAAATCGTTTGAATATATTCCCCAACAGAACTGTCTCAACTAGTTTAACTGTTTTTAAGGTTGGCACTTTAATATCAACAAACAGAAATAGCTACAGTATACTGGAGCTCACATTGTGGTAAATACTGACAATGCACGCGTAAATAAAGATAGCTGTTCGCTTTATTTATATCCTTTACACAAAGCATGAAGCAACAGTGTGATAGAGATACAACTGTTACATCTGCATAATATTTGGTAAACTGTTGAAAAAATAAGCCACATTTTTAAATGCTGTCAACACACTGTATAAAAAAAAAAAATCACAGAAGGCACAACATTTTCATATTTGCACTAATATTGGTTTCAATAGCTTGATAAGGCACTGCATTTAACGTTATACTGTGTGGAAATACAACCAGTGTTATACTGTTGACATCAAACAGTTCACTGAGCACGACGCAGCAGATTCCGAACTGTCAAAGAGTTTTACACACACATATATTGTATATATACGTTTGTTATAACACACACAACAAAACCAACGGACCTCAAACAAAAAAACTAAATTCAATTACATATTTTTCTTTCACAAGTGATGAAAATATGGTAAAACAACATTTCAGGAAGTACCAAAGACAGTTAAAATGGTTAAAAAAATGCAATAAGAAAACAACATTATAGCTGCAAGGTCAGCTGTATTATAAATGCTTTAAAGGCCGCATTTTCCACATTTAAAGAAACTGTTCAAGTGTTCATACATGTCACAAAGAAAACAGACCAACATGTGCTACACCAACAAGAATTCAAGAGTCAACGAAGGCAATAAGAAGTAACCAAAAGTAGTTGTACAAAAAAAAAAGAATCAGTAGTTTCGTGTTTCACACAAATGTGTTTATATGTCAATAAAACATGCAAATGTAAAATATATATTTCTTTGCATGTTAATTACAATATATTTGTAATAGCTAACATGATAAATATGGAAAAAAAAGGTTTGAGAGGCTATTTTGTATTTGGCACTTTTTAAGAATATCAAATAACGTGAAAATAACAAAAATAAAGTGACAGTAAGAAAATTACGCTTTCACATTGGAAGACGGCGCCAACATGAGTCATGATCAATCTGGACAACATACTTGCTGCCCATCTCTCAACAACTGAGAGAAGGAAACCCCAATCTTTGCATGCATTAGCGATTAGCTACTCCTATTTGCATAAACTGGTCTTACCTGTTATGCGATAAATACTAAAATCTGAGGACTGAGGCCTCAATGCTGACATCATTTAAAGTCAACAATAATACCAAAACACAAACTTAGCATTCACATTGCAGAATAACGCTACAATCGCCATGACGATTGTCTCTCGCAGGTGTCAAGGTCCGATGTGTCATGTTGAATCCAGCCAACATTTCAGTCTGTGGAGAAACTAGCTAGATCACTGCACCCTGGTGTATGCAAGTGTGCATATGAGAATGTGCAAGGTGTTACGCAGTATTACAGACGCAATACAATCTTATCATGCAACTTAGCGCTCTGTCAAACCTATATACTGTCATGTAACCTTTGTGAATGAGCATGAGGCTGCACCCTCTAACCGAGCTCCCACTCCCCAGCTACCCAGCTTCAATGTGTACTAAAGAGTTTTGACACTTTTCTCCACGATCGGGATGTACGCAGGTTAAGTCTCACACACTGGCCCCGGCAGATCGGCCCCCGTGATTTGTGAATCCACCTCCTCTTCTTCCTCCATCCCCGGGCATCCGGTCAGAGCGGTGGTTTCCATTATCGTCGCATCCTGATTCACGTAAAGTTGAACGATTGATTGCTGCCCAGAGCCTCTCATTCTCCTTCTGCTGCTCACTGACCTACAGACAGCAGGAATACATGCTGTTACTCGCACACAAGGATCAAAATCAGCACCAAGGCAGGCAGGTGGCTTTTGGGAAAATGGTCTCACCTGCGCCTCAAGCATCTGGATCCTCATCTCTTGACGAGCGACTGTCTCCCGCAGCTGCAAAATAAGCTCTTCTGTGAAATACTGTGGGGTGTTTTAATTAGATCAAGACTGGCGCTGTTGAGTGTGCAGAACTAATACCTGTGTGACCTCACTACTTGCTCTGCAACATGCTCCTGACTCTCCTTTTTTGCAGACTTCAGTCCCCTCCAGTCCGTTGACTTTACCACAGCTCATTCGTTTAGTCTGTTGGACAAAGCGGGTGTGTTTCAAAATGCATTATTAGACAGTATGAACAGCAGTATTGTGAAATTTTAAGCTTTTATTTGGAGTATATAATTAATGTCTACATTAATGCAAAAGACAGCTATTTTGGCATTACCGATAGGCCTTTCTTACTGCTGACTGCTGCCGCCGCGGCCTTTAGCTCTTTCAGCTCCTCATAAGGTAGAGTGACGCTCTCAGAGAAAGAAGAGAGCCCGTCAGGAGTGGGAAGCTCAGAGTCTTCTGGCATCGGGATGTACTCTGCATCCTCGAGCTCCTGCAGGATGAGAACCTCTATGAATTAGAACATTGTAGCTCAGTTTCTATCCCAATGTTATGCTAATTTGAAGCTAATGTGAATGAACACTTGTTTCCATCCACTGCCATTATGTGATTATTAGAGGAGTCGCTAAAACCATTAAACAATTTGTTCTGATTCAAACAAGGGCTTCCTTGTTCCTTGGTGCTTTCATGGTGACAAACCTTTCTAAGCCAGAGAGGGCAGGAGCTGTCCCCAGTCTGACTTGCCGCTGACATCATCGGTGTCTCCATGAGGCACTCCTCCGTGTTATCCTCCATTGTACCCCCAAGACCCCTGTCACGACACTCTGTCTCTGAACCAGGTTCGATGTCCAGATCCACTGAGGAAGTGGATGCCTCCTGGCCCACTCCTATATATAAACACATACATGTACAATGTAGACTTGTATGTGTAAGGTTTATTCTTTAAGCAAAGACAATGACTCAATATACAAATCAGTGACCGAAGAAAAGTATTTACCACTGCCAACTGATAGTCCACTGCTGTTAGAGCGAATAGTCTTTGAGTTGAGCACTTTCTCTGCAAAGAGGAAAAGGTGTTAGACAGCTGGCCTATTGCACCAGTTCACTGTGTAAGTGTGCGGTTGTGATTACCAACCCATTATGATAATGGTGTGCCAACCACGACAAGAGAGGTCCGGTACATGGTGGAGGGAACCAAAGATGGGCCTTGGCATGGCGGGGCACACCTCTGAACCAAATCCTTTATCAGCAGGCATCCCAAGTCGCCCGTTTCCTGCGTTCCCCCATGCAAAGATCTGATTGTCTGTAAGACACAAGAACAGATGATATATCCTCGGGACGGAAAGTCTGAAGCAGTGGCCTCTGGGATGAAATCAAACACCGACATAAAATCAGAAAAATGCACATATTATTGCCATAGATGCATCACAGGACTGTTCTCACCCTCGGTGGCTGCAATGGTGAAGCCGTCTCCACAAGACACTTTGGTCACCGTCTTCCCTCCAAAGGGCCCAACGAGGACTTGGACACCCTGGTGTTTCTTAAAGTCCTTCACACCCTGCTGTCCGTACTTGTTGCAGCCAAAGGTGAGCAGACGGCCACGAGCTGCAAAGCCACAAATCACATCAAATAATGTTTCTTTGAAACTTTTTTTGTTTGTTTTTTAACTTATACAAGAAATATCAGCCTCTTTTTGCAGTACCATCAATAGCAGCTGTGTGGGTCTTCCCTGGAGCTATGAAGTGGATCTTGAACCGCGACAGCTGCTTTGCCAAGGTCAGTGTGGTGATGTACGGGATCCCCTGGTAACCCTGGTGTGGTGTACACAAAAATTTAAAAACTATATAAGCATAGCAGGATCACCGAGTGCCTATATTATTACTATCCTTTAAATAGAGTCCATTACCTCTCCAGGGTGGTTTTTGAGACCAGAGATTCCCTGGTTCAGACCAAGCTTGTTGAACTCATTGTTTCCACACGCAAGGACTTTTCCTGCTTCTGTCAAAAAGAAGGTTCCATCGCTGCCGCATGCTACTGAGGAGATGGTGGCGCCTTTGGGGATCTCCACCTGGAAAGACCAGAAAACAGAAAGTACTTTTGAAATAAATAGCTACAAATAAGACTATTTAGATCATAATTCTTTGAACACTTTGTATCGCGCTCCTGCAAGGCTTTAGCCTCTGACAGACAGTCACGGCCAGAAGAGAACAAAATCTTACTTGCATTGGAGAAGAGAAGTCATCCTCACATTCCAGGCCGAGACGCCCTGCAGCAGGAGAATAAAGCAGTTTTGACTGGGATCACTTAGTGTGACTGTACATTAAAGGACCACTAACCCCACCTGCTGGCCACAGTTATAACAGCAAAAACAACCTGGCAGAGGCTTGTTGACACCAGCCAGAACAGCAAATAAAGCAAAGCTATGTACCATACTCTCCGCAGCCCCACGAGAAGATGTCCCCACTCTGAGTCAGGACCACCACGTGGTTGTCTCCACACGAAACCTGACGGACAGGCCGCTCCTCAAAAAACTCCAGCAGCACTGGCTCCAAAATCTCCGTGCCAAGCTCACCCTCAACTCCAATGCAGCCGTAATAGTCTGAACCAAACATGTACATCTGGTCCTCATCTGCAGAAACAGCAGAGGTTTCAAAAGTGTGGTTACAGAAAAAGCTGTTTTCTTAAGTTCCAGGAAGCTTTCTTCACTCACCGGTGACGCAGGCAGTGAAGTCAGCTCCACACGCCACCTGTCGGATGGCCTTCCCCTGGAGCTTCTCCACCTTCTTTGGCTGCCGGTACGAGGCCTGGTCTCCGTGCCCCAGCTGGCCCACCATCTTGGCTCCACCTTGGACATTCTGAAGAGAAGGTTGAGAAAGTTCCTTATAGAGAAGGACAAGAACAACTGGATCCAGGAGGTCTCTCCCATATACTTTTCTGGATCGTGCATCTAATTTTGAACCGTTCTGAACATTTGAAACAATAATAATAATCCTTGATTCCAGTGTTCTGCTTACAAACTGGTGCAAACACAGGCTGGTTCACTTGATAGAACCCTGAACGGAACCAATTCAAGAACTCGAGCTAATGTGGTGGAGAGGGGCACCAGAGGGACGGATCAATACTCACAGCCCACGTATACAGCTCCTTTTCCACGGTCACCACTGCAAAGTGACTCTCGCCTGCACACACATGTTGGGCACTGCTGCCTCCTTTAAACGTGTCCATTTTCTGGGGGGTGAACTTCCCTCCACCCCAGAAGTACACCTCCCTTGAACGGGTGGTTACCACAGCAACAGGGGTATCAGTCACTGTACTCAGCCTGCAGTGCAACCAGGACAACAAATCAGTTAACACTACAAAATCTTACTTAAGGAACCACAGATGGGCTTTTAAACATCAAGAATATGAAACAACTTACTTTGGTTTTTTCATTGCTGAATTCAGCAGAGCAACTCGCTCCTCAAGCTCCCTAACAGAAAATGAAGTTGTCAGTAGCTGTTTGGACTTCATTGCATCCAATAGCATCTAAAATACTTTCCTATTAAGGAAATGAAGAATTCACTCTTTTCCCTTTCATCCAACTTACTGTCTGTAGCAGGAGATGAATGGCTGGTCCAGAATCTGCTCAGCTGTAGGCCTGTTTGCAGGATCCTGCGACACAAAAAAGATGTTGCCAGCTTTTAGCTTAGCATGCAGTATTATCTCTGACATCAACCCACTTGTTTCGTGACAATCTGAAACGACACTATTCCCTGATTATCCCCCTCACTCACTTGATCGAGGCACTCATACACCAGTTTGATCAACGCAGATGAATAAACATCCGAGTTCACCTCCATAGTCCAGTTGCCCTGGACTATTTTCACACAGAGGTTCAGAGGGTTCTTCGGGACACAAACAGCAAAATGAATGAATTATCAGATATTTATTTTCTCATGAATGCAAATAATCACAACAATTAAAAAACCTACCGTTGCATCAAATGTTCTTGTAAGAGTTAAGACTTCAAAGAGTACACAACCCATGGCCCAGATGTCTGATTTGAAGTTGTACTTTGTTCCCTGGCACAATTCTGGTGACATGTAATATGGAGTTCCCACACACTGGATTCACAGAGGAAGAAAAAGTGCAAAAAGAAGATGAGTAAAACATGTAATCAAGCTAAGCAGAAGCACATATCCCACACAGCAGCATGACTTACAGTCTCTGCCATTGAAAACTCAGAGTCTAGCTTCTTCGCAAGGCCATAGTCACCCAGCTTGATGAGGTCAGTCTTGGTCAGGAAAATGTTCAGAGTTTTGATATCTCTGCAAGAAAAAAAGAAAAGTCATCGTTAGACACAAAATACAAAGTCCAGTGACCTGCCAGATGCCTTCGATAAGGACAAGAAAACGAGCTGAATATCTTTACCTGTGTAAGATCCCAGCCTTGTGAATGTGGGACACTGCTGAGGCAATTTGGTACAGGTACCATATGACCACCTACAGAAACATGTTCATGGTGAGGATATAACAGAACAGACTGCTTGGTATCAAATAAACAGCCTGTAATGCTGCCCTCGTACCTCCTCACTGAAAAGTTTCCCCTTCTGTTGGTTGATTTTATCGTACAGGTTTCCTCCTGTGAGGAGAGGGCCGTTCAGCATCGTGTCACAGCAAATTCAAAACAAATCTTTATCTTAGTCGACGCCGACACAGCATTTTCTTACCGTTGCAGTACTCCAACTCAATGAAGAGGGAGTTTTTATCCATGAAGTGATTGAAGTAGGCTATGATGTTGTTGTGCTCCAGGATGGAGAGGATGCTTATTTCGTTCATGACGTCTCGACGCTCCTTCTCGGACAGCGTGTTCAGGTCCACCTCTTTCCATACCACCAGAGAGTTGTCCTGTGGAGGCCAGAGGGGACACCTCATGAATAATACCAGTATTAGGGTCCAGATGTGTCCCTCCAGAATAGACAAACATTCTCAAAAAAGATGTTTTTGGAGTGAGGGGCAGCATGAAAGGGTCTGTAAACCCATATACTGCAGTGTGTGCCCCCGTTTGTGATAGAGGATACATTTCTGATGTGTATCATCAGTGTTTCTCATCATTTCGGACTGTAAGCCCGCCTGTCTAAGGCTAAATAATGCTGTGAGGACCTGGAACACTGTCCTTACAGTGATGGTAAATGTCTGCACTTCAGGTTCATTTTAAACAAAGTTTTAATGAAGGAAACAGTGTGTCGCAGGATGTTTAACACTGTGCTGAAAGAGCCTTCTTACCTCTGTTCTTCTGTACAGAGTTGCTTCACCAAACGCCCCCCTCCCGAGGATCCGGATAGGAATGTAATGCAACTTCTCCTCTTCGCCATTAAATGTGCCCGACGCTGATCGCTCACTGACCACTGACCCGCCGCCCAAATCTGAATTTAGCGAGTCGAAATGTCTTTCATAGTCCTCCAGTGACATTTCTGTTTAGGGACTTGTTAGCCAGTGATGGAAATAACCCGAACAGGCCTTACGACAACTCTTTCTGAAAGACTCCTACAAAACCGAACACACGTTTAACATGTTACCCGTGTCGGCTAACAAACAGGCCTGTCAAAGTAACAGTACTACCGGAAGCCTCAAGGACGCTTCAGATATGCAAAGCAAGAAAAATACAACGTAGCAAAATACGTGCGACTATAGTAGCCGCGCCAGTGTCAAGCATGACACAACAAAAATTTAGAAGTTCAGCCAACTTTTGGAAGTTTCAGAATAAAAGGCTTCTCCTCAAGCGTGTTGTGGTGTATTTTACGATGAAAGCGAACACGGCGCATTTCCGGTAATGGCAGTAGTCATGGCTCTCTGTAACTTGACTTGGCTAAGTTAAGTTAGCAAAACAACAGCATAGTGCCGCCTGGCACAACAAAATGCTGAACTATCGTGTAAGTGTTACCACAATAAAAGAGGTTAAGCAAGTCTGCAACAAATACAGGAGTTTCAAATGTTTAACGTGTGTTGGTCTCGTCTAACCTCGGCTAAAGAGGCAACACAGCGAAGACTCGTCCATCCTTTTCTTTGACTTAAACCCGGAAGCTGTCAAATTAAACGGCCTCCTCGGCGAGAAGCTTTTAACGTCTTGTGTATCAAAATTTATTTATTTATGTCAGAATTTTAATTTCATACCATATTTTCAGGACTGATTCGGTGCAGGCCAGGTATGAATCTTACATTGATTTGAAAACTGTTGATGGATTAGAAAACCAGACAGAAATGTGTGTTTTTGCCTTAGCTACCACTTTAAATACCTGGCAAATGAGGCTACCAAGGTATCACACTGATACAAACATATCAAAATCAAACAGTGTCATAAAGATATCCGGCTTACTGATTTCTAACATAATTTCAATAACAGCGAAAAAAATTAAGACTTTCAGGAGACAATTTCTCATAAGAGAGAGAGAGAGGGGCAAGCAAGCAGTCAGATACCTGCGCACACACAGTTTTGTAATATTGACAGAGCCCCACAGATAAAAGTGACATGCTGGGGGGGAGTTCTGACTAAAAACCCGAAGGCCAGAGGATTATCCAGACATGTTTTCAAATCATTTCAATGGCACAGATGGAAAATCATTACACCATAATACACGAAACAAAGGTAGGCTTGTGTTCTTTAAACTGCCCTTGTAATGATTTAATATATATATACATGCTGCATTATTATCAGCTCACATCAAAGAGTGTGTTTGTTCAGGATCTGTGCACACAGTCAGAGTTGGGTCCAGAAGTCTTCCTCTGTATCCAGTGGTTATCGGGGGTTTAGGACTGCTAAACACTGCTCTGGTGTTAACTGCTGTTGTTCTTGGGATTTACTGTGAGTACAGCTGATCCAAGGAAGGTGTTGTATCTCTGCTTCACTTGTTTAAAGTCAGTTTGGAGTACACTGTATTAAACACTTCATGAAGTAAGCTATGGACATATTGGACGAGCTTAGACAAATCAATTGCTAACTCCATAAAGCCTGAGTATCACCTAAAAGATTTAAAGTGGCCCTCTCATTTGTACTAAACGCAGGTGGCAACGTCAGTGAGGTACCTGCTCCTGAACAAATAGCGGCACAAGCACTCATCACAGAGGTGAAGCAACTTCAGATAATGGAGACTGAAGCAATCAAAGCTCAAGAAGAGGCCCAACAAGCTTTACAGAAAGAACTCAGGGGCCATCAGCAAATGAAGCTGCACTTAGAGCAGAACAAGACCCTCTGTGACGGCTTTCAGAGGCAGCTTGAGGCACTTCATCTGGAGAAAGCAATGCTGCAGTCTGATTCATCTCATATGCGTGAGAGGTGTTTGTTTTTTGAATGCAATCTGGAAGCAAGCTTTTCCCTCTGGTTGTGGCTTTAACTCGTTTTCTTCTTTAACAGAAGAAAGCTGTGAACGATGTCTGCCCGGATGGTTTTTATTCAATACGTCGTGCTACTTCCATTCTAAATCAGCATCCAGTCTGGTGAAGAACTGGGCAGACAGCAAGGAAGACTGCATCAGCCGTGGGGCTGGTCTGAGTGTCATAGATACCTGGGAGGAGCAGGTGAGTCCAGTATGCTGTAGGTGGAAAGCAACAGGCCAAAGAGTGGGTAGAGTTTTTCTTGGTGATTGAAGTAATTTTTTGAAAAGTCTCTGCAAAGTATCAGCATGACAAAAGCTGCAAAATCCAGTTAAATCCTCAATGGTTGGTGGGAATGAAGCTGATGAGGAAGTTCAGCCGCCGTTTGCACAGCTTTATGTTTATGGAGCTGCAGAAGTTTCCTCATTGTCACTGTAGTTAGGAAAGATGTATCTGCTATCTGTTCCTCTTCATGAGTGAGGCTAGCAAGACGGGTCAGTTTGTACTTAAAAATATTGACTAGTGAGATTTTAAAGGTACCCTGGGTGGAGTTTTTGACAACTAGTGGCTCGATAGAATGATGTTTAATGAGAGGGTCCTGTAGTTTTTGTATCTGTTGTTCTACCAGCAGCCACAAAGATGCACATGCCCTGAGCATGGAGGTTCAGAGGGTTGTTATACAGATATGTATAGAGCTGCAGCGATTAAATGATTAAGCAAATAGCTGTCAACAATGTCATATACTGTAAGTCCCAGTGAGGCAGTATGTACAATACCAGGAGCTCACTTCAATAGATTGCAGCCACAACATCCACGCTCCTGACGTTAAATGGTCTGCTATGAATATATGTTTGTCATGTGAAAGCTACATTTTTTTTCAGACATGCTCTCCTCAGGATGTCATCAGTTGCGAGCGAGGCCGTCAATGGTGATAAATACAGTAAAGGTATACCTTTAAGTAGCACTTTGATGTTGTTTAACCTCTGTTTACCTAGCTAAATCTTTTCGAGTACCTACCAAAACTGGATCCAAACATTCGACAGTGGTGGAGTAGGCCAGGGGGTGTCTGGATTGGCCTTACGGACATTCAGACAGAGGGCCACTGGGTGTGGTTAAATAATGTGACTCTGCAGGATGGAGGGTAAGAGCTCTAAGACTTACTTTGCAGTGTTGCTGTGTTAGAAGAGTCATTTGATATTTCGGTTAATATGCTTATTCTCTTTCCTGTTGAGAGATAGATGAGAAGATTGATACCACTCTCATGTCTCATGGTTAATGTGTAACTGGAGCCAGCAGGCAATTAGTATAAAGACCAGAAGTAGGGCAAACAGCTATCCTGGATCTGGCACTGTGCCCAGCTGAATAATAACTGAATAACTCTTTAAACCACGATTTGTGCTTTAACATTGGTGTCTGGATTAACAAACTTCATATGAAGTGTTTATTACTGACCTTTAGATGTGCTGGCTAGAAGATTTGTTTAAAATTTTGTGGAAAGCCAGACTTTCAGTGGCAGTACCGACCTTCTCATTTACTCTCAGCGTAAAAAGCAAATAAGTGTAATTCCCAAAATGCCAATTACTCACGACTGTTACTACCAGACAGGTTCATGTAAGCTTTATAACCAAGAGTGAACCATGTCAATAATTCTCTGAATAACTGTGAAATTAGATATCTAATCATGGGCTGAGTTAAATTAAACTGATTTCAAGTGTATGTGATTAAATTACTTTTGGTGGATTAAAGTGAACAAAAGTATAAGTATAAAAAAAGTTATATAGAGAGATTTGAAAGAATAACTTGGGCCTTACTTCAGGTACTGGATACCAGGGGAGCCCAACAACAGTGGAGTACTGGGTGAAGACTGTGCCGCACTGATAAACATTAAAAACCCCAGGGCAACGTGGTTTGATGCAAACTGCCAGGAGAAGAAGGAATGGTTATGTGAAATGGAACCCAACTAGCTGTGGAGAGCATGGTGGTCCATATGCAGCCTGAGTTTGAGTCTCCTCAAAGAAGTTCCATGAGAGGAGAAGACCCAATTATTTTCCATAACAGGATTTTATTGTTTTTTTTTTACCAAAAATGTTCTGCAGTCATGCTTTAGCTCCATGTTCCAACAGTGCCGCTAGTGGAAAGCCTTCTTTTAGATATGCTCCATCTTCATGGAACAGATCCTGCTCAGCACTCTGGTATCTCCGGATAAGTTTAGAAACCTCATTAAGGCCGTTATTAATCTCACAGTGGTTATGTGTGTTTTAGCAGTAATACTCTTGAATAACACAGTGATGCTTTTGATTAATTGATACTTCAGTACAATGGATGTTTTTCTTCCTACTAATGAGGATTTTCTTTTAGCACATACCCTCTTTTGGTGCTGCTTGGTTCTAATTGTTTTGAAGTTGTTTAGTAGCAGCAGACCTGAAGTCCTGAAATTTTATGCAATCATTCGTGCAATAGCTGCAAAACTAATGATTTTCCCCTCATCCTGTGCTGTACTCTGCATTTGGTGCTAATTACCAAATGTTAGCCTGCTAAGCTAAGATGGTGAACATGGTAGCCATTATGCCCATGTTAGCGTTTTCATTCAATGTCTGTTCTTATGCCAACATCTGCATTTTGCTTAAAGCAGTGTTGTGCCTAAAACAACCTCAGGGAGGTCTGTAGACTCTTACTATGATGCAAACTTGACATACAGTGTATGTAAAAACAAGTTCCTCAATGTGTTCTTTTGTGACTGTACTACTTTAGTCTAACATTATGCTAATTCTGCAGATGTTGTATAGTGAAAACTGAAGAGTAGAGCTTGAAGAATAACTTTCAAAGCAACAGTTAGCTGTGTGGGCAGCAGGGGGTGCACATAACTTATTTCTGTGTGGTTAAATCTTTTCCCCACACTTTGTGAATTTGGCTTTGTTAATTGTTTTGTTTGTCCTAATTAAATGAAGTCTATAAATAAGCCTTTCCAATCTCGATATACTGGTTTAATTAGGAGAGACTTAGGGCTACAATATGAATGAAAGAAGAAAATTTTAAATAAGATTAAATTTATTGTGAACAGAAGGAATAGATTTGACCACAGATGTGTGCCATTTGTGATTGGATGAAGACAAGAATGAGCTGGTGGAGTTTAGAGATAGCAGGAAACTGACTCAGAAGGGATGGTGACAGAGATGGCTTAAAGGCTTAATATAAGAGAGTTAAAAAACTTAAAGTACTACTGACAGAACAGCCACCACCAGTGACATACTAGAGGGGATTTCTGAGTAAAAACCTGAAGACCAGAGGGTTATCCACACATGATTTCAAATCATGACAACAGCACAGATGGCTAATCATCACACCATGATACAGGAAACAAAGGTAGGCTTGTGTTATTCAAACTGTCCTTGTGACGGTTGTAATGCCGCATTATTATCTGCTGTTCAGCTTCAGTTCACATCAAAGAGTGTGTTTGTTCAGGGTCTGTGTACATAGTCAGAGTTGGGTCCAGAAGTCTTCCTCTGTATCCGCTGGCTGTCCTGTGTTTAGGTCTGTGAACACTGTTCTGCTGTTGTTATTGAGACACCTTTTTCACAAAGCATGTTTTGTTTTTTTTTACAGTAAAATACATTACAATTGAAAGCAACTTCTTATCTCTAATCACAGGTGGCAAAGCAATTAAAGCTCAAGTTGCGCAGGAGCCTGACAATGGTACATAAGACACAGGCGGATCAGTGAGGCACAGGCCGATGAACCAGTCAAAGACCCGTCCCCAGCCTGAAAATGAAAGCTTGATTGAACATTAGCATTTTTAAGAAACAACGAAAACAACTGCACATATGGCCAATGTCACACTTTACACAAATGAAATAGTAAAAACAGATTTGATTACATCAGAATTTGTGTATCTGTGTGTATGTGTATTTGTGTATCATTTATAATGATAGAAATTTAATATAATAATACAGATGATGCAGATATAGATGGATAATATTTAAACTGTGTCAGATCAGATTTAAAGGTAATCTAAAGGTCAAACGGTGGCATCAGGCAGGTCCTGTTTCAGCCTGATGTCACAGAAGTGCATGGAACTGGCAAAGGAACAAAGGAAGTGAACCAGTTGCAGTTGAAGAAGCCTGGGTAACTGCAGAGCAGATGAGGGAAGAGAGAGCGTGTGTGGTTTGGTGGAGCACTGGTCATAGGGAAAGGAGAGAAAGTCAGAGGTCGTCTGGTGAGTAAGTGGAAAATACCAGAGAAGGGCCTGGGAAAACAGAAATGTGGCTGAACAGGAGGAAGACGGAGACAGACTGTGACAATGAGTGTAGTTTGGCAGAAACACCAGCTTACGACACTCTCAGAAAATAACCATATAACTGAGTGAAGACACAAAGAAGCAATATCGATAAAACTCAGCATTTATAACTATGCATCTAATATCTATTGCAGTATCAATTGCTTTGTGTTGCTCAGGTAATTGTGTTTGTCATGATGCAGTCACTGCAGGCGCACTACTGCAGCTACCACTATTACTATAAGATTAGAATTCAAACATTAGTTTTAAGGTAATTACACACAACAAGATACTTTCTAATGATTTCTATTGAAACCAGAACTCTCAGTGGCCCCTACTTCTCACTGTTTAAACTATGGCAGCAATTATTACATCTGTAGTAAAGGTAATTCTTGAAATCTAATCTAGGTACAAGATACAAAGGGAGCCCAACAAATCAGGAGCACAGGGTGAGGAGCATGGGACACTGGAGGAACTGTGAGTCCAATCCAATACATGAATTGAAATTTCACCCCCACTTGGACTTTTTTTTTTTTTATTGTGAAGTTTTTTATACTGATTATATTGCTATATTGGCAAGATGAGCAGCCTAACTGGAATTGTAAATGTTCTGTTTTGACAAGAATACAGACCCTGTCCACTGTTCAGAAGTTTAATGATCTTTCCAATAATGTTAAGGTCCAATCACAAGAGCAGACGAGCAGGCCAGAGAGAACAGGTCTGAGAGGGAATCCAGATCCAGGAACTCACGAGGCAGACAGACAAGGCACAGCATGAGGCAAGAGCCTGAGCACAGAGAACAAGTCGGGGAGGTAGACAGACTGGCAAAAAATAGCACAAAGGTTCTTGGTCGATCACAACATCACCACTTAGGTGAGCAGAGGATTTGACAAATACTGGATGGAAGGCCAGTACTGATGTACTTTGGCAGCAGGTGGGTCTTGATTGAACAATTGAAGTCAAGTGTGCTCAGGAGAAGAGAAGGCTGGACCAGACCTGCCAGCCTCACCCTGCAGTTTAACACGTGCACAGGACAGACAGGGGAGAGACAGACAAGGGACAGAGGGGACAAAGGGGAAACTGCATGTCTATGGCAGTGACAGCGCGGTGAGTGATTTTAGCTTAGATACATATACATACATAATAAAGACAAAGGAGCATTCCAAATAATCCTGCTACTGATAGTACTGATCAGTATTAAGTGAGTAAGATTTTAGAGGAATATCCCTCATAGTAGTTTAAGGTAAGGAACAGGTTGTCCTCAAAAACTTGCTTTGTGAGAAAGGCAAAGAGAACATTATGTTCATGTTGAAATGAAGACATCTTTGCAAGTACAGCAAAAAACAAACGTTTCCAGTGTCTACATTTGGGTTCACAGCTTCCCTGCAGGACGCATGGGAAGGGTTGCGTAACATGAACATGAACGGAATATGATCGCAAGACCTCAAACATAGAGCCAACGTTTCACAACTGAGATAAAATGATGTTAATTTCCTGGAGTGGCCGAGTCGGAGTCCAGATGTCTCTCCAGCTGATAAAATGTGACAAGACTGAGAGCTGCTTTTCACTTAATGCTCTTAACGAAGCATGAGGCGATGTTCTTACTTTTTGTCCTCCATATTTCTTTTTCCTTTTCCCGACCCTGTGATTTTAATCCATTGATTTTTATCATTGTCAAGCTGAAGACATAAATTTGAAAAATATGCTAAACGTACAACCAAGCCTCAATGAAGCTTTAAAGTCAATATCTTCACCACGACGTCCAAATCAGTGTGTATGTAGTGGGATGATTTGCTGCTCAGTAACTAGAAGAAAGCAGTAGTATTGACCAAAGGTTTTGTTTCCCTCTTCTTTGGAATTTCACTTTCATCAGAAAGCAGAATTGACATTTTTTCACAAAAAACTCAACAAGGGCGTACCGAAATTTACAATTATCCCAACATGCTTTAGAAAAAGTTTAAATGCACGTTCAATGCACAACACGACAATTATATAGAAACATGTCTTGAAATATTTATGTGTGTGCATTTCCTTTATTATACTCACTGATGGACCTTCCTGTCCAGTTGTGCAGTGGAAATCCATGCAGAAATCAACTTTTTAAATATTTTCTTTCACATTTTTCTCCTGATAAAAACATTCATTTTCACACACTTTTTCAGCAGAAATTTGCTAGTAGCAAATGTTAGCATACTAACGTGTAAACCCACTGAGACATCACCCCTTGGTTTATGGAGATTGGCATGATGAAAGTCACCATCTTGGATTTTTGGAGCCAGAGGGGACCATATTTCTTCAAACGGGTGGAGCCGGGGAGGATCCACATTGCTACGACTCTATCTTGATTGGATCTGACGGAGAACCCAAGGACACATCTTGGTAGCGACCTGTCAGTCACAAGGTAGCCACGCCCTGTGACACACCCTCACAGTTCTGAAGAAGTAGGATGCACACACACACACACACACACACACACACACACACACACACACACACACACACACACAGCCCTCCATTGATGTAACCCTTTGTTCCCCTGTGTCCTCCATGCAACACTTGACTCTCTTGAAAAATATCTGTAATGCCCTGAACATGATGTGTCATCACTTTGGGGTGGACTCACTTTCACACACATCAGTATCCTCTTCACAGATATAAAATCAGGAAGCAGAGACATCAGAGCTGCGGCGCTGCAATGGAGAGTGCACGGAGAAGGATGGCTGATTGGCAGAGAATATCATTTACATCAAAGTTGTCTCAAGTTTTCTTCAACAATGATGGACACGTTCGCTATGAAATATTTGGACAAGGTACAACTTCTCTCAGCAAACGAACCTGTGATTTGAAGTAATTTAATGCTGCCATTATTCAGGTGTTACTGAAAGTGTTGCTTAAGATCATTCATAAGGTCAGGCCTTACTAACGAGCCTCAATGACTGTAGCTTTAAAGCCTTATTTATCACAGTGAATCACCTGTCGTACTCTTGACATCTTCATGAATTACATCATTGACAGGTAGAAGTGGATCTGACCGACTGGTTTTACTGAGTCTGGGTCTGCTGAACGTTGTTTTGCTGATAGCTGCTGTCGCTCTTGGGATTAACTGTGAGTATGACATTGGACAAAAGGGTTTCATTTCCCCTTTTCTGTGGAACTTCACTTTCATCAGATAGCTGAATGAACACTTTTTCACTCCAAAAAAGTCTGCAGTATAATATGCATGTATTTCAACATGCTTTAGAAAAAGTTTGAAGGTACATTCATTGCAGAACAAGAAAACGATGTGGAAACATTTGTTAAACTTTTCATATGTAAAGAGCGAAGATACACGAAACTCTTTTTTTTTGAAAAAAGTCATGCATTACAAGTACATCTTCACTGCTCACTACAATGAAAATATGTCTTTTGCTTCATTACTTCACACGGTTTTGACACAGTTGTCGCTGTCTTTGCGACAATGTGTTTTCTCTTCTTCAGGTGCCAAAGTCAGAGAGGGCTCCGCCCATGTTTCACACTCAGCCACAACACAGCTCATCACTGAGCTCGACTATCTCCGTAGCAATCACAGCGGAGTGATGGAAGCCGAAGAGGAGGCCAAGAACGCGTTAGACAGAGTGCGCAAAAACCACACGCAACTAAAAGTGGAAATTGAGCTGCAGAAGACCATCAATGAAAATTACTGGAGGCAGATTGTGGCACTGCAAGCAGAGAAAGCAAAGCTTCAGTCCAATGTCTCTGCACTGGGTGAGACAAAGCTGCGCTATAGTTTTGATCAAATCAGTTCACTTAACATACTGAAAAACACCTCAAGTGACAAGGAATCTCTTATTTCTCCTAGAGGGGACCTGTGGCAGATGCCTCCCCACATGGATTCTTCACAACTCCTCCTGCTATTATTTCTCTTACACTGACTCCTCTAATGTGGCGAAGAACTGGCCAGATAGCAGAGCAGACTGTATTAGTCGTGGGGCCGACCTGATTGTGATCGATAACCAGGAGGAGCAGGTGGGTTCAGAATAGGTCAGTAATAATATTGAAATAAATATTTCTGTATTTTAAGTTTTCATTTGAGACCCCTAAAAATGTCCATTTCATTGTGTGTGTGCACAGAAATTTGTGAGTGGCAGCATTGAAAATTTAAGAGGTGTCCACAACGTCTGGGACAACGGATTCTGGATTGGTCTCACTGACACAGGGACGGAGGGGACCTGGGTCTGGATTAATAATGTCACCGAGGTGGAACAAGGGTGAGAGCTGCACTATTACAGTCTCAGTGCTGTAGTAATTCTAGATTATTACTGACTACTTTTTTGAATGTTTTGATTTTCCAAAGGTACTGGATGGATGGAGAACCAAATGACTACGGGCACCACGGTGAAGACTGCGGGGTTGCAGTTTATAGTGCCAATAATCCTTGGAAGACCCGTTTTGATGCCAGTTGTCAAAATAGAGAGAGACATTGGGTATGTGAAAAGAAATCAGGCTAGAATCAGGACGTACTGCTCTTGTAGCAAACACAAGCACATGTTTGTAACTCTTTACAATAAACAAAATAAAGATTGGTCTCGTGTTTCTGGACATTTTTCACCTTCAGTTATTCTAAGTCCTCATAAAGAGACTCCTGCAGAATAACGTGCAGCTCAGTGTGATACTATTGTCAATCATTCATATTACAGGCATTTTTTTCAAGGTTGTCACTTTATGAAAATGTGTCAAATGTGCCAAAATATGGTCAGTCAGCTGGTCGGTCCACCACTTTGGTCAAGACTGAATTATCTCAGCAGCTGCTGGATGTCATGAAATTCTGCACACACAGTCAGTTTTCATTGTAGCAACTTTCATGATCACCTGCACCTGAACTACCAACAGTAACAAATGTTAGTGTGCTAAGAGTTTACACTAAGATTAAAGTAGCGCTGAACACACTAGCCTGCTGATGTTAACCTTTAGCTTAAAGCACTGTACCAATACACAGAGGTGTATATTTTTAATGAGCCTACATGATGGTTTCTTCTGATTCCAAGGCAAGAAATCAAGGGGTTTGTGATGTATTGTGGTGAGAGTCTTTCTAGTACAGCAAAGGTTAAACCAAGTGAGGGCTGGATGATGTATGGATATAAGCTCTTAAATTGCTCTCTGGTGGTGGCGGCTCATGGATTTCAATCACTCACCACAGATTTCAGTCATAGGCTATAGTCATTTGTCTTATTTTATGAATTGGTCGGGCTTTGCTTGGGTTTAGTGGCAAGCAGCGCCGCAGCCACTCTCCCTCTCTGGAACAAATCCTGGAATAATTTCACAAGAAGTACAGTGGCATCCTGTGAATGTGGCAACAGCTGAACCTCGATATTACAAATCTACCTCATCTCTCACTTCTACCCTCTCACTTCTCTCTGCTTACTTCTGCTTTCTCATGTACAACAGTAAGCTGGAACTGGATTATTAAGAGCTTATTATTGATGAGCTCAGCAACAAGAGCTTCAAGTGTCAACAGCAGGCGATGTCCTTACAAAACATCTCCGGCGTGTCATCTCAAGTGAGGGACAGTTAGAATGGACAACAGAGACATGTCAGGTTGTAATTTTGACGACAGATTTAACACACTGATTAGTGAAGACGACTTGCACGACGAGGACCATCCTCACCCCTACACTAACCAAGGCAAGACACAAGGTAAGTTCAGAGTTATTATTTACACATTGCACTTACTTATTTGCCTGGTGTGAGTTAGAGCTGACTGGATGGTGGGAATTTATGACATTGACTCATTATCTCTATGTCCAGTGTTCTCGTACAGTATGACGCTTGGGAGACATTACAGACTGGCTGCAGTGAGTCTGGCAGGACTCGCTGCTGTTCTGCTCATAGTTGATATCTGCCTGGGGGTCCACTGTAAGTCAATGTTACTGTGTACGTTGCTCATTGGAATTATTGATTATTTTTCTGTCAATGGACTAATTGACTAATCACTGCTATTTGCCTCAAGATACATCTTCAGATCGCCTGTTCTGCCCATCCAACAGTTCAATACCCACATATTCTTTTTATAATGTTATAAAACAGCAGAAAATTAGCAAATCTTCACAAGGACAAGCTGGGGGCAGGGAATGTTTTAATTTTTGCTTGAGAAATGACTTACATCATCAAAATAATTGACTTTTTTGCAAAGTAAATGCTTTTTATTGTACTCTAACATTTGTGGGGGCTTCTACCACTGCAGTCTTTCAGTGGATTAGCTCGTTGATCAGACGACAGTTCTACAAATCATGTGGTTTCTTTATTCACATGTTGCAGCCTGATGTTTAGATCAGGGCAGGGATCCTATAAGAGGATCCACTATAAGTAGATTAGATGGACTGTGGTAGTGGTAGTCTGAAACTGTTCTGGGTGGGAAGGAGATTACTTCAGGGGGAAAAAATGAAAATACATTGCTGCGGTGACACTGTTTGTCCTCAACACTCACAGACAACAAACTCAAAGATACCCACCTCACACTCGACGACGCAGAACAAATCAACAATGAGCTGACCAAACTTCACGATGCGTACAAGACCGCACTTGAAACAATCGACAGCTACAAGAGGGAGATGGCCAGAGAGAAGAGCCGTCAGACACAGACTAACTGGGAGTCTGAACACCAGACAAAGAGACAGAAAGACTATGAAGTGCAGTTTGATAGACTGACTAAGGACACTGCAGCTCTGAGACAACGCTTACCGATGATTAGTGAGACCTGTTTTACTGTCAATGCATATCATAAAACTATTAAAATCATAATAATGCTTCTTTATATGTTTGTGTTATTCACTGTCGTTGTCTTTGGTTGCAGAGGAGGGCTGCAAACACTGTCCGGCAGGATGGCTTTTGATAAACTCTCTGTGTTACTACTTTCCTTTCTCAAACATTATGGGATATAAATCATGGCAGAAAGCCAGAAAATTTTGTCAGATGTATGGAGGGGACCTTGCAGTCATTGACAGCAAAGACAAAGAGGTAGATCATCAACATTCAACTCATATTTCTTTGGAACTGTTCATGAAGGTTTTTGTTTGTGTGTGTTTTAATTCTGTTTATATTTCTTATCTGTTAGAACTCAACTGTAACTCAATTGATAAATGTTCTAACCTCAAAATCCAATATGGGTTTCTGGATTGGACTGAAAGATTCCCACGAGGAAGGGACATGGAAGTGGTTGGATGGAAGAATACTGGTTGAGGGGTAAGAGTTAATTATGTTACATGTTGTTTTTCAGTTTTCATTCCTGCAAATGGAATAAGAATATAATGCAGGGTAACCTACCATTTTGCTCCAGGTACTGGAATGACGGAGAACCAAATGACATCAACAATGAGGACTGTGCTGGGGTTTATCCCAGAGAAAACTTCTTCAAGGCTTGGAATGATGTCAGCTGTGATGCCACGATGAAATGGATTTGTGAAAAAGCACCAATGTCTATGAGCTAAGGGTGTATATTCACAGCATTTGCCTGCAAGCTTAACTCCACCTGAGAGACTTGTAGACATCTTCTGAAATGTTCTGCAATGAAAAAAAGATCTTTACTGAATCTGGACTTTGAAGCCTGTTACTATTACACAAAGGTCTAAAGGTACATTTTATTAATGAAAAGTGTCCCTACACAGCACCTGTAAGCTGTATACAAACTTTTAATAAATGTTTTATATTGTTGTTGTAGAAGAAAGAAGAATGACTTCATTGTTATTATTATACATGTACAATTGTAAGTATTTGTACTCTGTGCAGTACTTTGATACGACACAGTATTAATTCATCACTTGTCCTATGCGGACACATAGCGTTTTGTATTATTACCGCTGTGTTTTACTATCCTGTCATTCTTCATCTGTTTATACTCCAGCATCCACTGCTGAGTATCCACAGAAGGAGTGATGGTTGTGGACAGATACATTAATAAGCTCCTTACAGCCACAATATTGTATGTTATACACTCCTTGGAATGTAAAATGGGGGACTTGAAGTGTTACCAACACACCTGAGGTCAGTGCTCAAAAGTCTGTAAATAAGAGGAAAATCCCTGCTGGATTTGAAATGTATATTGTTAAAATGATAACGTTACCAGAAATGTTGTTGTTGAACAAGATGGCTGCAAAATATAGAGATTTTGTCCACTTAACTGCACAATGGTCTCTCTGTTTGCTTCTTTACTTACTGCACAAATCTTTCAGCATTCTGCTGCAGCGCAATTAAGATAAATTTTCTGACTTACCCAAATTCCATGTTTGTTTTCTGTAACTCTCCCAACCTATAATTTGTTGGTACCGTCACCATTCTAAAATATGCTAAGGCTTTGTGAGCTAAAACAAACGGCATCATTAACTGATAATAGATAATGAATGCTTTATAAATCTGTAATAATGTAGCATATGCATTTCAAAAGAGTTTTAATGTTTTTAATGGGCCATCAAGTCGGCAGTTGTGAGAGTAAGAAGATAAAATTCCCAAGTTAACTATGTTGAAGGATGTGAACAGCCTATTACTGATCTGTAAAGAGTTAAAAAATGATTTAGTGGCCAACCGTTAATTAAGACTTTATAAAGCAGCACTGATGTAAGTCCAATGGAGACGGTTCGTTCAGTCAGTATCTTTATCTAGAAAACACCTTGCAAGCTTTACAGGTGAAGGAACTTATATGAAGCTACTGCAAGCAGCCGGTTAGCTTAGCTTAGCATGAAGACTGGAAACAGGGGGAAACAGCTAGCCTGGCTGCGTCAGATGGTAAAATCAACGAGCCCCTCTACAGCTCTCTAATTAACACATTATATCTCCACTGTTGTGTATTGTCTAAGTGTAACATGTCGTGGTTTTATGGAGGTTATGGGCTGGACTATTTCTTCATGTGCCATCTAAAACAAGCTATAACATGTTAATTAATGAGCATTAGAGGTGCTGGTAGACAGAATTTATTACCAACCTCGCCGATTCCCCCTGTTTCCAGTGTTTATGTTAAGCTACGCTAACATAAACTACGCTGGCTGTAGTGTATTTCCCAAATGTCTTACTATCCCTTTAAGAGAAGTTTCTCAGAAGTCAGCAAAGAACAACAGAATAAAAGGGAAGTATGTTCGAAAGACAGAAGGAAGAACAATCTGAGCTGTTTGAATTCTGTGATGATTACGACTCAGCAGCCCCAACGAATGTGCTGATGTAGCATTATTTCCGACAACATGGAGAAATGTTAACATTAACAGTTAACAGCGTTGCAGCAATGTGCATACAGACTTACAAGCACTCTGAAAACAGTTTTATATATATTAACATGACTGTAAAATGAGCTGGACCACAATTCTGCTGACATTTATACAGATTTCATTCTGTACTTAAAACACTAAAATCAGAGGTTAAGCTACACAAGTACTGAAAATTTATATTTTACCGCACATACACACAAAGGCCTCAGTATCCAGACCAGGGTCCAAACACACACACACACACACACACACACACACACACACACACACACACACACACACACGCCTTATCACTGGTATAAGCAGGAGACAAACAAATCAATAGGCACTATTTGTACCAGTGTAATGGCCAACTCACAGCCACAGTCAGAACTTGAGGAGAAAATGTCATTTGACCAGAAGATTTCTCAAGATTTCAACACAGATGAGCACTTGGGCCGCCGCCATCAATTATTCGGACAAGGTACAACTAACTTTAAAATCAAATCTGCCGTTTCTGACCGATGTCCCTCGTCTTTTACACCACCGTTGTACTCTTTTCGCTCTCAAACTCTGTGTGTGACTTAAGTTAATTCAGTAACTGAGGCTTGAAAAGTATGTAAAACTTTGTTGAATATAATCTTTGAATATATTCTATGGTTTTAAAACTCGAAATGTGATGATTTTAATCCTGTAATCGTATCCATCAATTTCTCTGTGACCTGTCAGAAGGTAAAAAAGCCACTGTGATAATGCTTCTAATTTTATTTTGAGGATCTGAATTAAGAAGAAGGAATATACTGAGATTTTAACTGTGAGGAACATAATTGAGGTCTGTTTGCAGCGAGAGGTCGGCCTGCGTTTCCACACCGCAGACTGGTTACACTGAGCCTGGGCCTGCTGAATGCTGTACTGCTGATAGCTGCTGTTGTCATTGGGATTTACTGTAAGTATGAGCATTCACAGAAAACAACTGATTACCTGTAAGCTGTCTGATGTACCTTCATGTCCTCTTCAGTAGAATCTAAATCATATAGCTGAACTGACATAACACAGTATTAAAATATGGATGTGCACCCATCCCTGTGGGGGATACAGAGTCCTTCGCTGGCCAGATGATACACATCAGTTTGGCCATTTTGTTATTATGACTTTTTATGCCTCAGGTGCCAAAGCCCAAGAGAGCAGCCTTCAGGTTTCTAATTCAGCAATTGCGCCCCTCATCGCTGAGATGAACTTTCTCCGCAACCACAGCGGCATCATCAGAGCTAAAGTGGAGGCCCAGGGAGCACTGTTGAGAGAGAAAGCCAGCCACACCCAGCTGAAGCTGCAAGTGAATCAGCAGAAGACCCTCACTGACGGCCTTCAGGCACAGATTGAGACGCTACACACAGTGAAGGCAAATCTGCAGACCAATAAAACTACCTTTGGTAAGGCAGACAGACATCCGACCTGTCTATGGTGTCCAGTACGTATTAAAATGGTCAAACCTACTCCCTCGAGGGAATAGCAGGACAGCCTATGACAAGAAATATTTTACTTTTTCTCCCGATGCAACAGAGGAAAACTGTGGCAGATGCCGACAAGGATGGATTCTCCTTAAATCAAAGTGCTATTACTTTTCTTCTCGTCATGTGTCCAACTCCAAAAAGAACTGGTTGGACAGCAGAGCAGACTGTATTAGTCAAGGCGGCGACCTGCTTGTGATCAACAACCTGGAAGAGCAGGTGGGTCAAAAACAAAAAGAGGAAGGGTGTCACTGTGTGAAATCAAGATAGTGCTTGCCTCATGGGACATGTCCTTTAAATTATTTTCTCAGACTCCACCCCTGGTTTTAAAGTCTCATGAAGTTAATGTTGCTCAAGTATGGGAGGAAAACATCTTGATGGTGTTTCGCTGTAAATGTATTGGGTGAAATGGGTGAAAATAGATCAAAATAAGAAGCTAAATTAGAAAAAAAAAAAAAAAAAGCCTTTAAAGTCTATTTGTTCATACAGTATATACTGTATATGATGAGAGACTTCAAATAAGGTATCCACTCCTAACCCTCCCGTGTTTGCTTTCCCACAGCAACTCATAAGTGACAACTTTCCAAAGCAGAGCAGCAGTAGCACGTGGTGGCAGAACGGATTCTGGATCGGCCTCACTGATGTGCTGAGGCAGGGAACGTGGGTGTGGGTTAACAACGTGACTGAGGTGGAAACAATGTAAGCATCAGCTTGATTTTTGTAGTTTTGTGACAATATCATCCTTACAAACATGTACGGTGGAACTAAATTCTCTTCTTATCCAAGGTATTGGAGAAGTGGACAGCCTGAGAGTGATGGACCTCAGAGTGGGAACTGTGCTGCTTTTTTCTTTTATGCTGATTCCAGGAAGACGTGGTACAATGGGAACTGCAACAACCATCTATATAACTGGATATGCGAGAGGGAGCCAAGCTAGACATGGAACCTCTCCAGTAGAAATTGCATTAAATGGACAATGTACTGTATGTATGTGGTTAATTTTAAGGTTTAAACCTGCGACAGATATATGTGGAATAACAACAGACACCTGTGTGCAGTGCTAGTATACAGCAGTTTCAGTTTTAGGAGGAAATGGCTATTTAAGGTGTAAAAATCCTCCCCTGAAAATCTATAAACATGACTGAAAAATCAATCTCATGCAGAACAATATGTCCAGCTGTACATAGAAGAAAACATCTGGATTGTACTGATTTGAGGAAATCACGCCCGTCTAAACGAAATAAAAAGTGACACCTAAATAAATAAAGCTTGACTGTTGGAATACATTAGAACTCATTTGTGGTGACTCTGCTCTTCAAATTACCTGCACCCCCTGTAAATATTTAACAGATGAACCTGATTTTCTGTTTGTAATGGTACACACACACATACACACTTTCCCGACACACAGGGCAACGTCCTGACTAATAATCTCTCCTGGACAAACACGTCAGACGGCTCTCATCTCAACAGCCAAAATGGAGGACAGAGAAATTCCAGGTGGCACTTTTGATGGCGTATATAACAAACTGACTAGTCAAGATGACTTGAACGCAGATGACCACCCTCTCTACTCAAACCATGAGAAGCGACAAGGTAAACCAGAAGTGAACGAATGAGTCTGTTTATGGATCATCTGTTCTTTGATACTGGCACCAGCTTCAAAAAAGGTCTGGAAAATAGTCTTGGAAATGCATTACTGTGCTAATTTGTATGTCATTCTTCACATATATCCTTGTTTTGCTAAGTGTTATTCAAGGATATTAAAGGAAAAACAGCATAAAGTGTCTTGGTCGGGTGTCAGAAACTCCACTAATTTAAGTTTTCCCTTTAGCTTTGTCAACCATCTGTATGTTATTCTGATAATATGAAACTATACTGTTATGTTGTGGTGCAGTTTATGGCTCCGATATTGATCCGTCCTTTGTCTGTGTAGTGTCTATGTCCATGGTGAGGTCTGGTTCCAGTCTGAACCATCACAAAATACTCACAGTAAGCCTGGCAGTGCTTGCTGTCATTCTGCTAGCAGTTGATATTGGCCTGGGAGTCTACTGTAAGTCACTGTGAACCCACAAAACACTCCTACATTTACAAATATTGTGAAGATATTGTGGTGCTTGATGGTTATGAGCTGACATTACATTCACAGTTTGTATCGTTCAAACTGTTGTTTCAGCCTTTGACTGAAGGGTTGAAAGTTGAGTTCAAGTTAAGGTAACAAAAGCAAAGTCAACAAAAGAGGTGCAGATATTGAAAGCCTGAGAGCTACTTTGAAGCTGCTATAATCAATGTCTGCATGTAATGCTGTATGATACCTTGTAAAAATGACAAGCACACAATTAAAAATAGGTCTATATAAATGCCTGTGCACCAATAATGTTAATATGTGAATGGTACGGTACTGTAATTAATTCTACATGTACTGTAAATGGTGTGAACAGATGTTTATGATACTAAAGTTTAAACTGAGACTACACCGCTTCAGTAACAGTGCGTCTTGATCTCTTACAGATAACAGACTCACTGATGGGCACCGTATATTAATGGACATCAGCGCTGAGGTGGTCAAACTGCAGGCTACTTACAACACTGCAATCCAGCGCAGGGACGAAGTCAAGAAACAGTTGGCAAAAGAGATCAGTGAGCAGCGCCTCACCAAGTGGGAGCTCGAGCACCAGAAGAAAAGAAGCAAAGACTATGAAAAGCAGACCGACAAACTTCAGATGGAAATAGCAGCGCTGAAATCCCACATGCCGATGATCAGTGAGAGATTTTCTTTGTGACTGATTGTTTGTTATCAAGGTATAAACACATAATTACTGTGACTCATCCAACAACACGTGGTGTTTCCATTTTCTTTGGTAACAGAGGAGGGCTGCAGACACTGTTTACCAGGATGGACTTTCATGAACTCAGTGTGTTACTACTTCGCTTTCTCTGATGCTATTTCACGCAGATCATGGCAGGAAGCCAGACAGTTCTGCATGAAACAAGCAGCCGACTTGGCAGTGATAGACTCCAGAGAGAAACACGTAAGACTCAACATCCAGTCAACACACTGGTTTTTCTGGACAGAAATCTGCATTTCTTTTTCTTGGAATTCTCTTTTATAATGCTTCACATTTACACAGCACAAAAAAACAAATATACTTGTGTGTGTTTGTGTGTGTACATTTCCGGTGTTGCCAGCTGGCAGTCAGTGAGTTGATAAATCATTATCAAGACACTTCAAGACCCATAGCCCACAGCGGCTTCTGGATTGGGCTGAGAGATGTGGACGAGGAAGGGATTTGGAAGTGGCAGGACGGAACAAGACTGACTGAGGGGTAACGTTTACGTGCCTGTACATACAGAAAAAAGCAACAGACGCCTCAGTGGGGTCAAATACTATTATTGGAGGAATTATTGTGATGGTTCCTTCCCATACTTACAGTTGTGGACAGATTCTGTTTCACATACCAATGTTAATAAGAAGTTAAGAATCAGTTTAAACATACAGTGACAAAATAGTTACTATGGCTCAACGCTCTCATGCGTTTCAGGTACTGGAATGATGGAGAGCCAAACAACCAGGGCAATGAGGACTGTGCAGCTGCGTATCCCAGAGGCAACCCCTTCAAGTCCTGGAACGACGCTCCATGTAATTATGAACTGAAATGGATTTGCGAAATGCCACCAAAGTCTGCAAGTTAATGTGATTTTACTTAAAATCACATGACGCTCTTGTTTAATCGTTTGAATGAAGATTTAACGCTGCCTTGCAAACTTTCACACATCCTCTGAATTGTTCTGTTTATTGTCACATCAGTATTTGTTGAGACTACAAAATGGTAAGGAAGTTTAAAATACAAAAAATACATCTGATTTAAGAAATGAACCGTAACTGTGAGTTAATTATTTTACTGCAATAAATTAAACATTTACCTTTACTATGTACATATGTATTACTACTATACAAATCTATACATACAGCTTAAAGTGTAAGTTAGTGTTGTTGTTAGGTTGATTTTAGAAATGTCACAGACATTCGTTACATACATAGACTATAATAACCAGTAGGAGAAAACTTAAGCGCTGGAGTTTCACGTGTTGGTTCTTGGAATTCCCAAAAGGCTGTTCTGTTGGCTTTTTCACACCCCCCTGTTGTGAGGATTTGCTTTGAATGGTGCAAAAAGTGAAGAACTACCTGGCCAAAAAATGTAACAGACATGCCATGAGCAGGCCTGAAAAAGCAAAAACATGGAATGACCTCCAATTGGATACAACAACACACTGTTCAATTATGCTAATAAACGTACCTAATAAACTGGTTTAGTGGATACATATCATCTGATAAATAAACACAAACCAAAACTAATGTCCTGTTCTTGTTTTCCATGTCTGACTAACTGACTTCATGTTTCGAAGCCTGCAGTGTCTCTGATCTCTGACAACTACTTTAGTCAAACCACCCTTTGCTCCCTGTGCATGCCGGTCGAACGCTCACAGCACCGCGAAGTGCTGCCGAAGTTGCTTCAGAATCTGTTGGGTGTCGACGTGCTCGGGAAAGGAGTCCTCGGACTTCTGGGCTGCAGTGTAGCTGCTCTGGAGGTCTCCAATCTGGACAAGGAAAAAAACATAATTTTGACTGACAGCATCATGGAGCCTCTTTAAATACTGCGCCGTTTAAATGTTCCCATTAATTAAATAGCAATAAATTACCTTTTCAGAGAGAATGGAGAGATTGAAGTGAGGCTCATACATGTGAGGCGCCAGTGATGCAGCCGTCTGCAGGAAGGCTTTAGACTGGATCAAAGTTTTGACATCCATTAATATTGTAGACAGAATGATATTACATCAAAATTTCTATGAAAAGTACTCTTCTGCTACATTTTCTCATTGAGAGTAGGGCTGCATCTGAGGAACAGGCGAGGGGCATCCTCAAAATCACACAGCTAAGACATAATTCTGCCATCTAATGAGCTCAGTGGCAGCTTAACTTAGTTTAAAAAAAAGTTTATCAGGCTGCGATACATCATATTAGAGCAGAGGTCTTCAATTACATTTGGCCAAGGGCTAGAATTTTCTAAGCAGACAATATTGGCAGACAAATAATTTATTTTTATGCAAGTAATTTATTTAGGCCAAATTAACCTCTTATTGCTTAATATTTTCAATTTCTTACAAAAATGAATGCTATTTTTATGAGTCTACATCAGAGTGAAGAGAGTAAACAGACTCCAGTATAAAATGCAGTCAGACTCCCACCGAGGAGGTGCTCAATGCTCAGCTTGAACACATACTCAGACTCAATACTCAATAACAGCTGGCCAGTGAAAATAGAGTATTGCATCTTGGGTCCAATAGAAAAGCAAGACAAGCTATATGAATCAAAGATGTGTTTTCACCTGTTCGACACGACCTTTGCGCAGCTCCAACACAGCCAGGTTGTTGTAGGCCTCAGCGTGGTCGTTATTAAAAGCCAAAGCCAGTTTAAAACACTGGTAGGCCAGTGTCAGGTCCCCTATGCCCTGTAAACAAAGACCAACTTCTACTTGTATGTTGTGAGCTTGTGAGTTGTACTTGCTAAAAGTCAGTATTTCATTTATTTTAACTGGAACCCAAACAGAGAGGAGGCACACATTATGAACTCAGGACACATATTTTGGGGGTTGGATAACTCACCACAGCCACATGTCCTATGTTGTACCACACATCAGCCTGCTCTTCGTCACTGGCCACCAGGGCCAGAGCCCTCTCAAAGGAGGACAGAGTCATGTCGTACTGCTGGGCGTAGAAGCAGCACAGGCCCAGGTTGTTGTACAGTTGGCAGTTATACACCCCCATCTGGAGGAGCCGTCTAGCAACAGGAGAAGCTTATTGAATCACAGATGGGGTATAACCTCTCATGACATACAGTGTGACAACACATCACATTAATTACAAATAAACACTTATCTGACCTGTAGAAGCGCAGGGCGATCTCGGGCTGATCAGTGTAGAAGTGATTGCTGCCTATACAGGCTATGGCCTCCACGTGAGTATTGTCCTGCTTCAGGACGTCTTTGTAGTACTCTGTGGCTGATGAAATGTTGTTCATCTCCTGTGACAATATCACAATTTAGACAGTACATAAGGTTTGTTGCATCTGCAGAGTGGACCAAGTGGACTCTAAAGTAAGGACGCTGGTGACATACTGTACCTCATGTATGCGAGCAATTCCTGTTAGAAGGGTGACCTCACCAGGAAAGTGGTCCAGGCCTTGCTTGAAAAGATTGAGTGCTGTTATTGGTTGATCCAGGCGCTGATATACCTAAGGGAAAACATTTGGCACGTGGAAAGATTATTTTCCATTGTGCAATAGGTCGGTTATGTGACATAATGCTGTGATATCTCCATCACTACCTTTGCAAGGTAGAGATATGTATCCACCACCTCTTGGTGGTTGAGGGCTGATCTAAACTGTTTTTCTGCTTCTCGATATAAACCGAGCCTGCAAAGGACAGAGACATGAATTATTACACAGATTGTAAAAACTTAATTAAATGTCAGAAAATGCTGACCTCAAGCAATGTCCATGTTAGTGAGTTACTCACCTGTAATAGCATTTCCCCAGCTGAACTTTCCACCACCAGTCTTTGAACTGAGCATGTTCAGTAGCTTGAGCAGCCAAATCTAAAGCCTGGACAAGAAATATAAAGTTTGTGTTGCACAAATAATAGTCAACAATCCTATAATGGAATGCAACCCTGTTTGCTTTTTAACTGATTTATGCAACACTTACGTTTTTCACATCGTTTTCATGATGGAAGATGAATTCAAACAGTGTCTGAGGAAAAAAAGGAAAGGAAATTATGGTTAATTGACATGTGACAAAACTCAATGATCCTGATTAATTTTTGCAAGTCAGTCTCAGTCTCACCCTGGATAAATTAGGCTTTTGGGAATACTTGGCCAGATTCAGTCGAGACAGGTTTATAAATGGTCCATCCGGATTGGTTAGCATAGAGGCCTGGAGAAACAGTAGAACAAAAAGTTTTGCTACATGTTTCAGGATTTCTTCACATTCAATATGGCAAAATACAGCACAATAAAAAATAAACAGGTGAATTCATAAACAAAAGTTTTGCATTCAACAATATATTACATCTAAAGAAATGGGGGAAAGTACTGTAAACATAGATTGATGAAACACAAATATCAACCAATAGAAAGACATTTTTAAAAAGAAATTTGAAAGATGAATGACTGGGCAGATTCTGTGTTTCATATAAGCGCTCTGGTGAGAAAACTATCTTTCACTTTCACTTGGAGCCTCTGAGTCGCTGCAGACTGACACAGTTTCAGACATAATTTACTCACTGTTCCCAGGCGGATGAATCTGCCAGAAGCACTGGTGACAGGACGAGCAGTGCTTGCAGTGCGGGGGGTCTTGATGGCTTGCTCCATTGTCCCAGGACGCCCTGACTGCGTGCTGGGTCTCACAAATCCTGTTATAGGACGCCCTGATTGTGTCAGAGGCCTTGAATTCAGAAAAGAAAACTCAGATAAGGAATTTCTTACTTTGTTAAAACTATCATCAATGGGAAAATCTTTCAGCGTTGCCTAGCAGACAGTACCTGACAGCCGGTGTGGGACCTCCGCCCTGACTTGTTCCAGGGAGCCTCAGAGATGTTCCAGGTCCTGGAAGAATCAATCAAACACATTTAACCACCAAAATTACTACTAGTATGAATTATCAATTTTCTTTCTGATAGGTAACTCACGTGCAACTTGAGCAATAGAGCTCTCATCCAGCATCATCTCAGCAATCCCCTCCTGGTCGACCTCAACCTCATCTATATATACCATCTCTGTAAGAGCGCGGGTTTTCAGGCTCCATGCAGCCTATGACACACACAATGCTTCAGTCATGCAGATGGCCTCGGATATAAATGAAAACATGTTAAAGCCAAGACTTATGTTGAAGTATCCACATGAAAAAGGGGGAAACAGGATGACAGAGAGAAACAGTCTGCAGTTATGATTACCTCTGAGATAGGCAAGGAGCAGTCCTTAAGACAGCATGCAGTGAGTTAGTGATACAAGTTGTGGACAGTTGTGAAAAGGAGAAAATTAAGGGAAGACAGGGTGCACAGGAAAACAAAAAGGAAAAGTGAAAAAGAGCAGGACTATGTTCCAGCAGAAGTTAAATAAATGTTGATTCAAAGACGTATAGACAAACACAACAACAGCTAAATTAAATCGTGATAAACTAAATTACTGGGACACGTCTAATCAGGATTATACAGCACACCAGCTTCCGCTAGCTTCGCTAACAAACAAACAGGCTTTCCTAATGGATAATCGCTAGCATTCTAGGCTAGCCCGGCTAACTCCACCACAGTACCTGGTCGTACGGGTTGTCTTGTAATATTTTCGTACAGATGTCTGAACACTGTTGGAGCTTTCGCCTCCTGAAATAGCTCCACGCCAGAAACAAAGGGTCCATTGTCACCTCCATGGCTTTGGTAGGGCAAAATAGATATCAAAGTCGGCTAACTAGCTGTTAACCAAAGATGGGATGATGGCGAGTCTAAAGCTTCCTCTGTCGCTCGGCAACGGCGCGGTGGGCGGGGCAACCCTGTCGTCATTTCCTTTAATGAAAACTAAAATAAAATATAATAATGAGAATAATAATAATCATAATAAGAGTATTAGACATCCATTTCATCTTAATTAATTATATATGTGCTCTTATTATGTTAAATAAATGATGCCCTGAATGTCAAAGAACAATAAAAAATAAAATACACGAAAAATACAAGTGAAAAATTAATAACGTAAAAAAAATGAAAACGTAAGCAAAGTTTGTAATACGTGATCATATGGTAGGCTACACAGCTAATCAGACTCAATGTAACTTCCATATTCAGTAATTGATAATTCAAAACATTAGGAGGATTTAGAAACCTTGCACTTTGATGGATATGAAATTTAAGTATAAATCTTCTTCTTCTTCTTCTTCTTCTTCTTCTTCTTCTTCTCAATACCATTATTATTATTATTATTAGTAGTAGTAGTAGTAGTAGTAGTAGTAGTAGTAGTAGTAGTAGCAGTAGTAGTAGTAGTAGTATCTTTCCAGTGGAATGCGTTTTGTTTTGAACAATATGAACAAACATATAGTCAGTCTTCACCTGCTAGATACACGGTGCATTACATGCAAATAAAATTTAAAAGGTTTATATGAAGTAAATAGACAAGCAATAATACAAGCAATGCGATACTAAAAAATAAATAGAAAAATATATCTAAACGTATATCTAACAATCATAGTAATACAGTGCTGTCAATATATTAAATTTGACCCCATCCCTTCAAATTTGTGTGTCTCAAATTCTCAATTAGACTAAAGGAGTCAGTGTTTCATTCAAATCCTGTTACCTAGTTTGAAATATTAGCCTAGCATAACTTTTCCAGCCATGACGAAGTGCCCTCTCCTGCTTTTTTCCCCTCGAGCACGAGTTAAAGAGTCTGATTGGACCACGCGCTAATCCGTCACTTTTGTGGGCGGTGCTTGCGGAATAACAGAGCAGCTCCATCTTTGTAGGATTTGACAGGAGCTTTGACCTGTGTCGAAGAGGACCGCAAGCCCGCGGCTGAAGAAGTACGAGTAGCTTCTCACAATGAAAACGACCGCTTAGAGACCCGTTTTCTCAAACAGAGACTGGGGGCTCTCATTTTAGCAGAAAGCAAGGCTCTAAATTTACATGACCCTCAAAAATGCCTAATTTCAACGCTCTCCCTGGACTGGTGGACATCCAGCGGAACTAATGGGACGCACGGGCTTAAAATAAATCCTTTTTGGTGAATGACACTATATCAGAAAACCTACGTGACAGCGACAGAGAGACACACACGGAAGTGCGGACATGGCTGACAGAACTGCTCCCAACTGCCACCTGAGACTGGAGTGGGTGTACGGATACCGGGGACACCAGTGCCGCAACAACCTGTACTACACCGCCGCTAAGGAAATAGTCTATTTTGTCGCCGGTGTGGGAGTTGTGTACAACACCCGGGAGCACAAGCAGAAATTTTACCTGGGGCACAACGATGACATAATCAGGTAGTGTAATGATAATACACACGTGACAGTTTGTTTCAGCACCTCGGACAGCACCAGCACCCACAGCTCAGCATGAACTGATACTGTCGTGTTGTCATTGTAAGGGCTGGTGTCACCTTGTGCAATGTAATATGATAGATTTTTTTTTTTTTTTTTAGCTCCATAGGGAGCTCAAGGGTGCACACGCCTACCCACCAGCATCCCCAGAGTTTGTGCCAAGGCAGATGCTTCTAACCAGCCTCCCAGATTGAAGGGTGGTCTCTCTGTCTCTAACTACAGAGGATTACCCTGCTGCCACTCCGCATGTCACCTCTTGTAGTTGCAGGGCTGCCAGATTAGTTTATTGGAGTTAATTATCAAAGATGTTGAATTTATATCAAGATCACACTAAGGAAAGCAGCAAATCTGCTCATCAGAGAATGTGTTAATAGAAAATATGTCATTTTTGCTTAATGAATGACCCATTGAAAAAGCTGACTCTTAATTTTCTGCAGATTTTCATCAGCTAAGATTGCTGGCACGCCTGGTTTCATCGTTATCTGTTAGCAAACAAAAGCTTTTTCAAATCAGCAGCCTGCATGTCTTGTCTTTCCAGCACTTGGGGAGCAATAATACAAGAGTGCATTTCTGAAAAATGCGCTTGAGCATGGCCGTCCTTGAAGGGATCCTTAGATGGCCTTCTGTGAGTTGTGGTAACTCATCACAGTGTGGCCAAACAAACCTTGAGTCACATGCTCTTTGATAAAACACGGCAAAGTAACCAGTGTTACGTCACACACGCAGTGATCCCCCTGCCTTTCTCAGCATGCCACACAGCAACGACCTGTGTCCAACGCTCCAGTGCTTGTGTTGACATGTGTGTGGGTTGGCCTGGAGATGACTAGCATTATATACTGTGTCGGTAGTCAGCTGGACTCCTGCTCCATTATTTATGGGACAATAGAGATACTAACCCTCAGCTGCCCTGTGGGTGAGTTCAAATGTTAAGCTGGAGGAGTCACTGACCGAGCCATAGAGTGATTAGTTTGACGCAAACACGCAGCGTACAAACCTTTGTAAACCATCAAATTGGTCATCTGTGCTGAACAAGCAAATTTAGTGAGATTCAGGCTTCTTATGGTGTCATTTAATCTTTTGTTGTCATATACTTTCTCTGATTTAAAATAAATCTAAGGCTTTTGGTGATATGAGCGTATTTAAAGTGCAAGCGTTGCAGATGAGCTGTCTGTTATTGTAGACGCAGACCAGGTAATACTCATTTCAAACTCAGATCTCAGAGGAGTCCGTGTGAAGTTCTCGTAAACACTTCCTTCCACTTAGACTGCTATGGCACAACCAGGAGCAATCCTCAGCAGATTTGGTGCTGAAGAACTGTTGGACTGCTCTCACGTTGCACTAACTCATGTGGAATAGATGCAGCCCCTCAGACAGCACCTCTCTCTCTGTTTCCCTCTCCGTTGCTCCTATTTTGTGTTTCCTCGGCCTATTTTGGTTGTTGCTATATTTTGTTTGTGAGCCACGTATAAATTGGTGTTTTACTCCATGAGGTAATTGCTGGCCTTGTTTCTCCCTCCTGGCTTCATCTTGCCCCGCAGCTGCATTTAACTGGTCTCCCAGTGAGATGTGGAGGAGGGAATAGACAGGTTTACACCTGAATGAAAGGCTGAGCTGTCCATGAGCAGACAAGGACGCAATGTAGTCTGGCTTTCCTTAACTCGTCTGGCACTTTATTGTTGCTGTTTGAGGAATTCCAAAGTTACTGGGCAATAACGTAATCCGACGTTAATATGCTGTAGTTAAAGCATGATTTCCCTGAAGCCATTTTAATTAAATGAGTAGACAGTAGTATAAACTGTTATTTGCTGTTCTTCTCCTCACATCTTTCTGTAATTGTTCCACACTGTTGCAGCTCTGATATTTATTCTGGTCTAAAGAACCTGAGGCTGCTGCTAAAAACCTGCAGGAATTTGTCCATGCCGCAAAGCTTAATCACTCCTCCTTGCAGGCATGCTGATATGCAGGGCATGTGCACACCGGCCTGCACACGCACTTGAGTACATTCAAAACACAGACACGCACAGGGAAGGAGAAGCTGAATCTTTAAAAGAGCGTGTGAGCCCATTGAGTTTCTGTGACTGTTGCAAAACATCACGCACAATCAAGTCAAGATTAAGAAGGGTGGAGAGCAAGGAAGATATTTGTGTCATCATTTGTCAGTAAAAAAGTGAGGAGGGAGGGGAAGGACACTCTTGACTAATTCAGAGATTCGGTCTTTGAAGGCGTCTGCCTCTCAATCTTGTGGCCTGTTTGTTGAAACTCACCAAAAGAATTGTGTCCGTACGAAAAGACGGCACCAAGTGTTTGGTCTGATTCTGGCTCAGTTATATTGAAATCATAATATTCTTAATGTTTTACTATTTCATTAAGTTCTTGCAGCGCTGATAAAAACTGATGCATTTTAAATGTTCAGCGTCTCCTATCTTGCTAAATTAATAAAGCATTTTGTCGGAAAATCTCTTTATTCTCAATGATAGACATCAGTGAGGTTGTAACTTTCGTCCTGCACCAACAGTCAGGTATTGCGTTCATGCATCAGCATCTAAACATGTCAAAAGATAGCAACCTTATATTTGTTTTCTGCTGTTCCCCAAGACAGATTTATATTTAGTCATCCACAAAATCTTGGCTTATTCACGTTGGTTGTTATGATAGACAGTGAGGGTTAATGAGAGGGTGTTATGAACACAGGAAGAAAAGGCTGTCTCATATTACAATATCTTGTTAACTTTATGATGGACCACCGCCAGAGTTATGGATTATAGATGCCAGGCTGACGCTGGTCTTGTTTCAGTGAGCTTGGAGAGATGCAGTGAATAATAATGCCAAAGAATTTTCAGTAACTCCTGATATATATTTCTTTCTTTTTAGAATTAGCTCATGATAAATGTGTCAGATTGGCAGAGAAGAGACTTGCACTGTGAACTGTGTGAGCTGTTGTGAGCCAGCTCTGCATGTTAATGTGCCAGCTAAAGTCAGAAGTACAAAACCAACAATCGTATTATGTAAAGTCGTGCTAGTGTCTTCAATATACATGTAGTTTAGTGTATTTGGGTTTTCAACCATATGACTGTTGCACAAATAAAAGCCTTGCATGTGAAGCTGATGGCTCTGGTGTATCAGGTGACTGTGTGGGAATGCGCTTCCGGGCAATTACTGTTGATGATGGGCCATGAGAGCTAATAGATATGATTCACATATCCCTGTTTCCATCTTCATGTGTTTTTATTGTTGATAAATAGACAGTCATTATTTGTGGTGATGTGTTTCCTCAAGCATTTTGGTCGACACCGTATCCAGTCATGTGTGATTGCAAACTGCTTTTTGGGTTTTTTTTTTCCATCCAGCTCATAACTTTTCATCAACATAAGCACAAGGAAAAAGTAGGTCCAATAAAAGAAGATCTAGTGAGACGATTATAGGAACATCCCATCATACTAATAAGCATAACCGTTGGTGACAATGCTGTCTGCTTCCCTCTTACCTTTGCGCACATTTCTTTCCAGTTCCCCTGTGCAGAATGTCAGTGAGATGCTGAGGTCTTACAGGTACCATCATCACCGTGAGAAGCCAGGCCGCTCCGTGAAAGGCAGCGTGGTCTCTAAAGAGCAAATCTGTCTCCCCCAATTAGGATCCTCCAGAGTTCAGTACAGTTACTTAGCGCAATGGCATGATTCAGCAGTGTTGTGGCTGGGATTAAAAAAATAAACTCAGACGGACATCTCATTTAAGCGGTGTTATGAATGTTTTACGCAGCTGAGTTGGAGGAGGCTACGCACGCTCTGATAATGTACTCTTGTCCCCACTTTACCCTCTCTTAGAAACAGCCCAGATGTCAGTGATGCCAAGCTTTAGATTACTATTACAGCGTGTTTAGGAGTATTCGACCGAATACCTCAGAACTGATAATGTATATTTTCCGTATAGAGTATTATGGGAATTAAAATTGGTGCATTCAAAAATTTTTACATTATTGATTAGTAATGTGGATCTGATGATGAATTAATACTGTTCCCCCATTACTTGATTATACAATCAATTGATCTGTTCATCATCTAATCAGCTAATTGACTGATTCACCTATAATTTTTCTAGATAACATCTACCAGCTCCAGTACGCAGAGCCAGTAATTTTGGTTTTCTGGAGCATTTGAGGACTACAACATTAATGAAGCCCAGCTAATATTCAGTGTGGTGTCACAATGGCATGTTCAGCCAGAATCCAGCCTGAGGTTTTAGTATGTATGGGCAGGTTTTTCAGATGGAGCTCGATGTGCAGCTGGATTACAAACACTAGGTGGAATCCTGGGAAATATCCCATACTATATAGACCTCAAGAAATGTGCCAATCCTCTACTTCTTTTTAATCCACTGAAAGCAAAAACCAGACAAAGGAAACTACTGCAGGGGAATGAGGATCAAAGTTGTCTCAGCATGTTGAAAAGGGGAAAATATTTATGCTGGATTGGATTAAAGTGTGTCTCCTGCTCTTCTGTGTGGTTCAGTTGACCTTCGTCTCTTCCTGTGCTGCATCTTTGCGTCTTCATTGTGCGAAATCAACTCTTCAGGCTGTTTATTGGCTCGAGGCTGTTTTTTCGCCTCATATATATCTACAGGAAAACAGGCTGTTTAATTGCTGCAGTATTTAGCTTGTTTTGTACAACAGGACTTGGCAGATGGAAGACAGCCGCGTCAAACAGCCGTAGCCCTAATCAAACAGGAGATCCGTGGTGATGCACTGCAGGCTAAGTCATTAGTGATGGCATTTAGCGAGCTCTTCAGCTCACAGAAATGTAAATGAAACAGTGATCTGGTTGTAGCTGGCTCAACGACTGTGTTGGATTTTCCAAGCGGTAACATATTATACATATGATAGCTGAGACTGAACTAACGTGAAAGTCCAGCTGAGGGTCGGTGCTTCCTGCAAATAGTTTTGCCCCGAGATTGACTCCGTAGCTGTTGGAGATTTTATTTTTCAGTGTCTCATGTTGTTCCAGCGTCACACAGGACAGATTTGCTGTGGACTACCTGCTTGTGCCAAAGCAGTTTTCTCTGCTGTGTCTGTCTGCATCTCAAAGTGTTCCAATCATTTTTTTTTTTCGCTTCCTCTGAAAGCTATTTTTAGCTGCTTTGCTCTGATTATATAATTCATAAAAAGTAAGATGAGAAATTGTGCCAGGTTGGAGAGAGGTTCAGCAAAGTAGGTGGAGAAGTGGAGGTGATGGCGGGGAACAAGGAGAGAGATCAGGACTGTCACTTCTAACCCACGTCAGCTTTCAGGGACGTTACACCGGCAGAGCTTTGTCAAGTCTGCGGTGACGGCGCATTTCCAACGGAGGTGAGTTGTCACAAGTCAGACAGAAAAGATTGAGACTGAAAACTCGGACAAAGGCAGAGGAAGAGAGGTAGATTGAGGTGTAAAGTGGGAGAAGGCGTCATTTGCTGTGAGTTGCGTGAATTTAGCTGGTTGACGCTGCCCGGCCTGCGAAGCCTAACCCTGCTGTCTGAATACAAGCCAGGATTAGAAATTCTGGAGAGCAGTTGGCAAAACAGGCAGCCTGATTATAATGGAGGGAGCTCCATCGCAGCATGAAATATATAGGCCAGGACAAGGCAAGAGGAAGAATTGCCCAGTGAATCACTCAGGCCTGCCTGGAACGTGACTGGCGGCTGCTGAAAGGATGGGTGGTGCAGGGGGAGGGAGTGACAGCTTTATACAACAGGCTGTTGCTCAGCTGTAGAGTGGGACTGCGTGTAGGTGGGGGAGGTATGAGTGGAGGGGAGGGGAGGGGGGATTATGTAACAGTGTTACAAACATATGCCTGGTGATGCAAGGAAACCCCACATGAATTAAAAAGGTGAAAGGGCCACAGAATAGTTGAAGGGAAGCTGAAATAATTAACAAAAATGGAGGAAAAAAAAAGTTCACAGATTCACCATTACTGCTTTTTATACTCTTGGTACGCCCTGCAGGCACGCGTGAAGCCACGCTGTGCATGTGCGTATTTGAGCATGACTGAGTGAATTGAACCATGTCACCTCGTCAAGCTGCCCCTCTGCTTCGATGTTCAGACCCATCGCAGACTTAATGTGTTCATCTCATCCCAGTGGTTTCCGCTGGGAGGGTGAATCCCTCGCCTGACAAACACACACACACAAGCACATAAAATGGCAACGCTAACCAGATGTTTCCTCTCTCTTTCTCTCTCTGTGCAGTTTAGCTCTGCATCCGGAGCGTGTGTTGGTGGCCACAGGACAGGTGGGCAAGGAGCCTTATATCTGTGTATGGGACTCCTACACTGTGCAGACTGTGTCCATCCTCAAGGATGTGCACACGCACGGCGTTGCCTGCCTGGCCTTCGACCTGGAGGGACAGGTACTGCTGTGACACAATGATTGTGACGTTCACATGATGAGAATCCACCACAGAATGTCCCATTTGATTGCTCTGTCGCTTTGTTTGAATTGCAGCCCATACTTTGTTATTTTTCTGCCGTAAGGTAACGGTAGAACACAGACAGAGCTGAAAGAATCACCAGAAATACTCAATTTGAGAGGCACAGCAGCAACAATCAAAACTCCACTGGATTTGCAGCTTGCCTGCCGGGCTGAGTTTCTGAATGACACATCTGTGATTACTCCAGCAGTATTAGCTGGACAGCTGCACCCAGACATGCTCTACTTGGTAGATTTTTCATGAAAACAGTCAGCTATGTTTGGTACGTTGTGTCACAGAGTTTGATGGGAGCTGGTTGTGTTAAGGTGAGGGAAGCCATTAATAACTCGTGAGAATCACCAGGATATTCAGGTAACTTGCCATTGAACCTTTTCATGTTATCGTTTGAGTCAGCTCTCTGCAGACTTGCCACCAGTTATTATTTACACACTGCAGCCTCCACCTAATGTTGATTTGGACTATGAAAATCGATACCATGCGCAACCAGCTCTTGCACTTCTCTCTCTTCCTCCCATAGGAGCTCTCAGAGCGGCGTTATACCTCCTGTATTTTGCAGAGACAGGGAGATGACCCTGTGCTATTTTCCTGCTCGGGTAGAGAGCTGGGGATTTAGATGGAAAGTGACAGTGTTTAAAGCCAGAGGAGGCTCCGTCGCTTCTCAGTTTAGTAGCTCTATTTACTCTCCAACTCTCCCCTTGCTGGATCAGGAGAAGTCAGCGCTGAACTCAGGACGATCCAGAGGAATCCCTTGTGCCATTACCCTGTCCATCCATTAAAACAATGTAAAGAAACACACTGATGTTTGAGACATCCCTTCTAGATATTCCAGTATGAGCTGCAGTTGTGCTGTCTGATATGAAGAGTATGACTCATTATTATTGTTTCACTTTATTTTTGTTGTTCTGACTATTTTAGCCAGTTGCCTGCATGTCACCTCAGTCTGTGGTTGAGGTGACATTGAGACTATAGCAACATTTTATATGGTGTCTTGATTAAGCACTTGCCTGCAGACATTATTGCACAAAATATTTCCACATGAAACTCTCATTAACCCTCAAAAATAAACAGTAGAAGGTGCTTTTTTATTTTGATATCTCAGCTGTCACATTTAATTAATGCCAACCTTTCTAAGTGGAATGTATTAATTTATAATAACCATTGCTGAGCCAACTAAGAGTCGACTGCCAGCTCTGTAAAGCTGCACTTAAGCTATTCAGAATGATAACATGCTCACAGTGTCAATGCTAACATGCTCTTGTTTAGTGGGTTTAATGTTTACCGTGTTAACTTATCTTAGTTTATCATGTTAGCATGCTGACATTTGCTAATCAGCTCTAAACTCAGTACAGCTGAGGCTGATGGTAAGGCAATTTGTTTGCAAAATTTCAACATGGTGATAGTGCCAGAGGAAGGGATAAGGGCTCACCAAAGTCATAAGAATTCATCATCTGGGGACCATGAATGTTTGTACCAAATCCTTAAATTGTCGAGATATTTCTGTCTGGATCAAAGTGGTGGACCAATAAATGGACTGACAACGCTCGGGCAGCTTCGCTGGCATGGCTGAAAATACGACTGGAGTTTTCAAAATATGGATGTACTCTTCCATCCCCCTCATCTGCATGTTTTCACTGGGTTTCGTCATGCAGGGCCTCTTTTAAAAAAGTTGAAACAGTGCAAAAGCCTCACCAATGACTTCTATCCATAACTGAACACTGATTCAGCAATGGATCAAAGAGGACATCCTCTGCCATGTAAAGAAGCTGCAGAGTGGAGACGGGTTTCCATAAGAGCTGCTCTCCTCTCTTCTGCTCCACTGCTGCTGCTGCTGCTGCCTACTCACTCAGCCAGCTATAGGAGGCTCCTCCAGCAAGAAGCACTCAAATGTGCTCACTGGAAGTGCCAGAGGCTGGACAACTGTTCAGTTCTGCTCTGTAGCTGTTATTAGCCCTTTCATTGTGGCCTGCCATGCTACAGCGGAGGTAGTTAGGTTTGTTTTGCTGTGATTAGTGCAACAGAGCGAAGTCTGTTCAATCTGTGATATGACTTCTTTTTCTTTGCTGTCTTTGCAGTGTTTGGTGTCCGTGGGTTTGGACTCTAAAAACACAATCTGTGTGTGGGACTGGAGGAGAGGGAAGGTGCTGGCAGCCGCTCCCGGTCATACAGACAGGGTAAACACTTTCTTCCTCCCCTGTCTCTGTCACAAGCTCCGTATCGACCGCCTCAATTAGTTCTAAACGCAGGATGGAGCGCCTGCCCAAAGGGGACATAAACAAGTTAGGCCTGATTGATTGTGAGCTTTCCAGAGCGCCGTCTGAGAGGGTGCACGGCTAATGAAAAGGAATTTTAAAAAGATGAAATGCAGACAGCTGTTGTTGTCTAATTCAGCCCACACACATTATATCGCAGCCAGTGCAAACACATACTTTTCTCTTTTAATTTCCTCTGTTATTTTCATATTTTTTCTACTCTAAGTCTTTTTTTCAAAGGGTTACACGAAGGAGCAATATTCTGCATAATGTAAATGTGATATTGTGGTGTTTATGTAACAATCAGCCAACATTTAATGCATCATATGTTTTCTCCCCACAGATATTTGACATATCATGGGATTTGTACCAGCCAAGCAAGCTTGTAAGCTGTGGTGTCAAACATATCAAGGTACAGTCACTTCCTGGTCATTTTACATCTCGCAGATTACAGCCGGCTCTTGAGAGCTGGAGTTCTTGTGCCTCATTTGCATAATATCTGAAAACAGATTATGATTTTTAGGAAGTTTGAAGAATCCGTTGGCTCCATGCCCCTTTCTCCCCTGCCTTCTCTGCTTTATCACCATGACCATATCAAAGTCTTAAAATAGATGTATGCAAATTCACTTTATTCCAGAGTCCGTGGTTATTAGGCACTTAACATAAGTAGGACAGGCAATGACTCACAGTCTCTTCCCTGAAATTTGTAGTAATCTGCGCTGCAGAGAGGAAAAATGTTCCCTTTTTATGGGGAACCATGACTCCACTACTCATCTCCTCTTTTCAGCCCTCCTCATTCAGCTTTTAAAAACCCTCTCCTGTGCAAACGGCAGCATTGCTCGCTTCCCTTTTTCGGGCCTATCTCTATCATGTCTTTTTCACAGAAGAGTAGTGTTCATGCATCTTTGATGAGTTCATGCAGGGTGTCTTTGCCAAGCCTTCCCTTGGGATATGTAGTAGTGTTCTTTGAGCGGCACGGCCATTAGGAAATAACAAGGAGTTCAGAGCCACAGAGGAAGCTTATTTCCAAAACACTGGGAAGTGAGTGAATCGTGCTCAGATCAGAAATGTTCCCAGTGGCGCTGTGAGGCTAAACCTTGTGACTCTTAAATGGGGTTGATGTAGGCAGCATGGTTTAGCCTACTGGAGGTATTTCCTCCTGGTGTATCATTTCACTGATGATTCCCTCATTTCAATCCTGCTTGACTTGCCTCCTCTCGTAGTAATTCTCCCCTGAACTCTTCCCCCACCACCGTGCCCCCCCCAGTCCCCACTGAATCCTCCGGTCTTCCCTCTCCTCCTCCACTTCCACTTCCTGATGCCAAGGCAATCCAGCAATTGTCCCACATAATTCCCCAGCCTTCACCCTGCGGACCATGTGACATCTGCTCCCCGACCCTGTGCTCGCTCAGCGATTATAGCACTCAGAGCATCCAGGAGATTTAGTCCCAGTAATCCACTCACTAGCCGGCTGAGGAAAACACAACCTCCATGACAAGGACCGTGGCTGCTGGCAACGCTGTCCTCCTCATGCAGCTCCTCCTAGCTAATTACACAGTCATTTGTGTTTTGATTAGTTCAGGACAGCTCAGACCTTAGCATGCCCCTCATGAGCCCCCTCCACACACACAGAAACACCTACCACTCACCTGCCTGCTGCCTGACTCGTTATCGATGAGAAGATTTGGCCCTTTGTTTAAGAACCATACCACCAATTGTGCTCTATCTACTTGCAACCCCTCATCACTGATTGTGTTCTTTATTTCTAGAGGGTGGATGAGAACTCATCAAAAAATAGAAACATTTGCAGAAAGTGTTGAAAATAAACAGAATTTTGTACAACAAAAATGCTTTTAGATTTGTCTTGCCACCTTGTGTGGGGGTCCCAATTCCCAGGCTGGAAACCACAACCACAAATCCTGTATGTTTTACATTATGGCTAACAGTTTGCAAGCCGTGCTGCTGTGTTTTATGAATTTGAATTTTTCTGCCTTTCCCAACCACTGTTTTTTATTTATCTATATATGATCTGAAAATCTGCTGACAGACATTTGAAACTTGCTTTGAGCAGTGCAATTCATCTTAGTGAAACAGTGGTCAGCAAAGACTTGCTAACATGCTAGCGTGGTCGTTGACACCATGTTGAAGGATGACAGCAGCTGTGAGAAAATGAGCTTCCAGCAACACTGACAGCCAGTCACCCAGTTTTCCTTACAGTGAGCTGCCAAAGAGTTGACCTCTGTTAGCGTAGCATTTAGCGCTCTGACACCATTCAGGGTCACTGTGGTCTGACAGCAGGGGTATTATGAGTGAGATAAAAGGGGTGAGGGTTGATGCAGTGCAGGAGCTGATGAGTTGTGACCCTTTCTGCTTTAATTACATTTAAAAGGTTTTCCTTGAAGTGATGGTGGAGGTAACTGAGCATACCATTAATGCTGGGTTAAGAGGAGCAGTTTCCACTATGCCGGGAGTTCTCTGGAGGATGTTTAATAAATTAAAAGTGTTATTAAGAGAAAGTAACACTGTTACCTAGGTCCTGATTTCAACTTAAAGCACTCTCATTTTCCAGCTTCAATTTCTATCTTTCTATTGTGCCCCCCCCTCTCTCTCTGCACCTTTCTTTCCTGCTCCTGGCCTCATCATAAACCCCTCCAGCATCTCGTCTCCTCTCAGTAATTCAGCAGTGAAGGGATTAGCCGGTGCCCGTGTCTCACTGCCTTATCAGTTGCGGGCAGGGAGGGCTGTGCAGTCACGGTGCATCCCTCCCCACTGCCTCCGCAACAGGCAGGGCCACAAAACCCCCCTCCCGTCCCCCTCCCCCACCAACCCTTACACACACCCAGCACTTGACACACTTCAACCTTCATAAACACCTTCCAAGATTACTCACATGCCTATGATCTTTCCTGCTTAACCTTCAGCCCCGACCCCACAAGAAGGCTCACGCACATGCAAATACTCACTGAGAGCTCAGTCAGGAGCTCAGCAATAGGAGAGACCTGTCCTGCTGAGGTGTGTACAAGCCTTAGATGTTTGATGGCAGGGTTGTATCTGAGGCTGTGATGCCCATCTCTGATAATCGATCCCTCCTGTTAGCACACAGCAGCCCTATCAGTCAGGAGGATAGTTGTTAGTGAGGGTGTGACAGGCTTTCACTACTGAGGAGCTCATTTGTTCACTGTGTGATTGTCTATCAAGCCTCTGCAAATCAGTTCTTTTGAACAAAGACAGCATCATCATTTTCCTGCAAGTTCTGTTTCTAAGCAGAATCATCCTGGTCCAGGGTTATTACACTTAATTTTTTATCATTTTTTTCTCTTTCTGCAGTGCAGAACTGTTCTCCTTTAGATAAACCAGAAAAAGGGTTGTCATTCTGCCATTTTCCTGCTTGCGGGTGATGAGTATGTGTCTGTTTCACTGTGTCTGTCTCAGCATTCGAGACGTCCTCCTCGAGCTTTCTCCCTGTGATCTCATCTCCATGCAGACCGAGTGTCTCTCTTTCGCTCTCTCCTCCTCCGTCTGATGGATTTAGCCCTCAGACGAGGCTGTGCCTGTGCATCCCGATGACCTTGTTCATAAATAATGAGCGGGCGTGTATGCGTGTGTGCATCTGTGTCTGTGCATGCTGATCAGGTGGTTACAGCACTGACCCCCAGCAAGAGTTCCCCCCCATATCACATGAAGAGGAGGGAGAGCATTTGAATTTGACTTTGGCTTTCTTTCAAGGTCTGCGTGTGTGTGTGTTGTTCAATGGCTACGTGTGGCTGTCAACCCTTAAAGGACTTGATGGTTTTCACTGTTTTATCTAAATGTTCCATAATTGTCCATTTGTTCGTTCAGGAAAGGATTACAGGGGGGATTATTAGCCACCCTGCTTTTTCACTCTTCCTGTTTGTGTTTGCAGTTTTGGAGCTTATGCGGTAATGCTCTCACACCCAAGCGTGGTGTTTTTGGCAAAACGGGGGATCTCCAAACCATCCTCTGCCTTGCCTGCGCCAAGGACGAGGTCACATATTCAGGTGCCTTGAATGGTGACATATACGTGTGGAAAGGGATCAACCTGATGAGGACGGTGCAAGGAGCTCATGGGGTGAGTTCATAAGATCCGCGCGTTTGTGTGCTCTGTCGCTCGGGCTGATTTCGCACATCCATTCTGCTGCACCGTATACAAAAGCATTGCATTGAAAACATCTAGCACAGTGAACCACAGTTGAAGCCACGCATGCTGGCTTTGTTTGATTCTGCTCAGTAGAAAAGGATCAGCCTTTTGCTCCGCAGGATTAAATGATATCTATTGGATCAACAGCTGGGTGAGGGGATGGGTGGATGGGGGAGGGGATAATGACTACAGTACATGTTCACTCCTGCTTTTTGTACCACCAAATGTCTCAGTGAGGGTTTAGCAAGGTGCCTATACACAAAAACCCTTATCCAAAGGAGGCTCTCAGTAGAGCTTTCCAGTGATAAAATAAATATGACACCCCCATTACCTAGCTCTGTTATCTTGAGGCCACAGTAGCAGGTTTGTAATTGTGAAAGCCTTGTTAAACACATGCCTGGCTGAGCAGCAGCACTATGCGGTCTGTATCTGGCGCTGGTTCTGTCGTTGCTCATTTGTTGTGCAGATCCTCACTGACAGCCTGTCATTTCCTCCAGTCAGGGATTTTCAGCATGAATGTCTGTGAAGAGGGCTTCGCCACTGGGGGCCGAGACGGCTGCGTCCGGCTGTGGGATCTCAACTTCAAACCAATTACTGTCATTGATCTCAGGGAAACAGACCAAGGATATAAAGGTGATGTCAAACTGCCTCCGTTTTCCTTTAATCTAAGCACAGAAAGGTTGCAGGCTAAATTGTGGTCTCCTGAGGAACTGGAAGAATTGTATAAATCTAAAAAAAAAACAAAAAAACACCCTTTATGCCATTTCTGCTCTCCTTACTAATACTCTCTTTCTTTTCTATTTTCTCCATCTCTTGTACTTATAATTTTGGACCTAACAGTAGCTAGAGGTGAAAATAGCCGAGGTGGGTAATGTCACTGCGGGCGGAGTAAAATAAACCATGTCAGTCTGTTTGTAGCAGTCCCCACGTTGTTCTGCTCTTCCTCTTGTTGTTAGTAAGTTCAAGCTCTGTTGCAGTTTTACTCTGTATACAGATGTTCTGTTCACATATGTATGCAGCATATGCTTCCTCCATCCTCTTACCGTATTACCCAGAGTCAGTTGCAGATTGGCTTGACAACATGTGCTGTCATTGTATTTTCCTGTTAAAATGTCCGTCCTAGGTAGCCTGCAGGTGGCTGTTTGCACCTCCTGTCTATATTATCCCTGTCTTGTCTTATAATGACTGTACAAGGCAAATGTCTGTCTGCTTTCTGTCAGCATGCTTTGTCAAAGTCTTTTCTGATTTTTAAGTGTATGCGTGTTTTTGACAGGGCTGTCCGTGCGCAGCGTTTGCTGGCGGGGAGATCACATCCTGGTGGGCACGCAGGACAGCGAGATATTTGAGGTGGTGGTCCACGACCGCAACAAACCCTTTCTCATCATGCAGGGTCACTGTGAGGGCGAGCTGTGGGCTCTAGCGGTCCACCCCACCAAGCCTCTGGCCATGACAGGAAGCGATGATCGCTCAGTCAGGTGAAGCTTCAGCATTAACCTGAGAGGGGTTTTTAAGAAGATGCTGTCATGTTAAAGTCATATCTATTCATTCAGCATTAAATTTGTGTAAAAGTACAGTTATTGACAACTGTGATGGGACAGTAATTTACTTATTGACAACTGTGACGGGACAGTAATTTATTTCTTACGTTACTTTCAAAATATGAATTGGTTTGGTTTATTTGACAATGCACTTCAACAACAATCAGCATACAAAAGCACAAGCAAAGCACCGAAAATACTCCCAGTGGGCATTAACAGGTGCTATTGTTAAGTACACAATTCCTATCATACTAAAACTTCCCCATTAGATAAGGTACATACAAACCTGCCTACACAACTGTCTTCACAGGGTTGTGTCATCTAGCTGCCGTGTTGTCAACATCAAATTTACCGTCAAATGTGAAATGTTTCAATGTTCAGCAACCGTGTAGCATCGTGTCAAAGGTTTCTCATGTTTTTGTCATCTGTCTATTTATGTGAAGCAACGGGCTGTAGCACTGTGCCACGACAAATTTTCCCTCCGGGACAATAAAGTTTACGCTGCTCTGCTATACTCTAAATCTGCATATGCAAACGCTGCAAACGTGGTTGTCATGGTTGTTTGAGTTGATGTAATCTCATCACGGCTTTGCCTCTCCTCTGTGTCAAAAGGATATGGAGCCTTATAGACCACGCGCTGATAGCTCGCTGTAACATGGAGGAGCCTATCCGCTGTGCAGCTGTGAGCACTGATGGCATTCACCTCGCGCTGGGAATGAAGGATGGCTCCTTCACCGTTCTCAGAGTCAGGTGGGTACACAACTCAAAAGGCCAAATGGGAAATTTTGATGCTCTGTAAATGGCTGCTACAATAAAGAGCCTCATTGTTTTGTGTCTGTTTTAGCTTCTCATTCAAGTTGCATTTCTCTGCTTCCATCCAGAGATATGACAGAGGTGGTCCACATCAAGGACAGGAAGGAGGCCATCCATGAGTTGAAGTATTCCCCTGATGGGGCCCACTTGGCTGTCGGCTCTAATGATAACTCAGTGGACATCTATGGCGTGGTGCAGAGGTACAAGAAAGTGGGCGAGTGCATCGGCTCAAACAGCTTCATTACGCACATGGACTGGTCCACGGACAGCAAGTACCTGCAGACTAATGACGGCAGCGGCAGGAGGCTCTTCTACAGGATGCCAAGTAAGTCCAGGTTCCCAGGCGGATTACGTTTGTAGCACAGCTATTCCAACAGATCATGTTGTCTGTAAAATACTGCCAATAGAAAAGCCCCAAAAGCATTGTTGCTTTGATGTAATATTATCACTGAGCTTCTTTGTGAGATAGAATATTTCTGTCTTCTGTTGAGGTGGGAAGGAGGTGACCAACAGGGAGGAGCTGAAGCTGGTGCAGTGGGCTTCGTGGACGTGTGTGTTGGGCCCTGAGGTCAACGGAATATGGCCCAAGTACTCAGATATCAATGACATTAACTCTGTGGACGCCAACTTCAACAATCAAGTCTTGGTGACAGCTGATGACTACGGATTAGTCAAACTTTTACGATATCCATGTATTAAAAAAGGTAAAGAAGACCCAGTTGTTTAATTTCTAAGCTTAGTTGAGTACAGAAGTTCTGAAATATTACTGATATGTTTCCTCTTGATTTTAGGCGCAAAATTTAAAAAGTATTTAGGTCACTCAGCCCACATAACCAACGCCAGATGGTCACATGACTACCAGTGGGTCATTACTATTGGTGGCGCTGATCACTCAGTGTTCCAGTGGAAGTTTGTTCCTGAAAGAAAGTCTAAAGAAGCTCTGCATATAGCGCCACAAGGTACGATGATGAAACCATGCCCCAGTGTGGGAATATAATATTGGTAATGCCAGACACTCACATTACTGATATTACTTATTTCACAAAATCGGTGGCTCCTGCCAAAAAGACATTAACAAATCAGGCTAAGTGGAGAAGCCTGGTGGAAATTTTGATGTCCACTCAATCTTCTACTCAAATGTTGCTTTTTTATTCCTTTAATGGAAGAGCTTTTAACTTAGCTTAGCATAAACACTGGAAGAAGAACAAAAAGCCCATCTGACTTTCTCCAAAGTTAAAGAATATGCCTATCCACACTGCTAAAGCTCAGTTATTAACACATAGTAAATTCATACACAATAATGATATAAAAACAAGTTTGACTAACAAGACAACAACAAGGCACACTGTAGAGTTTTTTTACTTTGAACAGAGTTAGCTGTTTCCTCTTGCTTCCAGTCTTTGTGCTTAGCTATGCTCCTCGCTGTTGCTCCATACTTAAAGAAGTAGTTCGACATCTTAGGAAATAGACTTTGTTGGTTATTTACTGAGAGTTAGATGACGAGATTGGTGCCATTCTCATGTCTGTTGGCTAAATATGAAACTACCAAAAGCACCCAGTTAACTTAGCTTAGCACAAAGACTGAAAACAGGGAAACAGCTAGCCCGGCTGTGTCGAAATTACTATTGTTGATATATTGTGTTTGCTCTATCCAAACTCCTGAGAGTCTGACACATAACCCCCATAAAACAGTGAATTTCCATTCATGGATTAAACAAATGAGATATAAGGAGTTAATTAGTGAGCTTAAGAGGTGCTGGTAGGTGGAATTTGTGACTGTTGGACAGAGCCAGGCTAAGCTAAGTTAAGCTGCTGGCCACAGCTACATATTTAACTCACTGACACAAGAGTGATATCAATCATCCCACTGACCTCTGCAAGAAAGGGAGTACCAGAAGCATATTTCCTAAAATGTCTGTTCCTTTAAAATCAGCTTGGAGTACCTGTCTGAAAGTAAAACTATTTACACAGTAAATTGTGGTAATGTCAACCCATTTAGTGAAACTGAATGTCGTAGTACATTTCTTAGTTATGTTTTAGGGCTTGTATGATTGTAACTGGCTGCTACATTACGTGCACCCATACTGCTCCCTCCAGCCTCATGAACTTGATGTGCTAAACCACCAGAGAGCAATGCACTAGATTGCTCCCTTCCCGTACTTTCTTTCATGAACCACCATTTCCATAAAGCTCTGCAAAGGAACGGCCATCACATTAATTAAGACAAATCCAATAAAAGTGAATGAAGCTTGGAAAGTATAATTGCATTGTCATTCCCAAGTCATATTTTTTCCAGAGACAGAGCGCAGCTGCGCTCTCTGAAATTAAAGCACATACTAACTGCCTTTCCTTTTAATTCTCCTAATGGATCTTGTGAGCAGCCGCCCTTAGCTGCCAGTTCTGCTTATTGCCTTGCCTTGGCACGGCTTTACTGTGCTGCATCAGCAATTTTATACATTTGTCTTGAGCGATGTCACTGTGAAGCACGGCTGCCTGATAAATAGGAGATGTCACGGTATTATTACATGATAGACCCTCACTTCTACTGAAACGTGGTGCAGTGTTTTTTTACTGTGAGTGCAGTGGGATGTTTGTCTGATTCGGAGACAGCGAATGATTTTACTAGCGAAGTGTGATGCAACCTTGTTTCTGCCTGCAGAGACCTTGGCAGACTCTAACAGTGAGGAGTCCGACTCTGATCAGTCAGACGTACCTGAGATGGACTCAGAAATTGAGCAGGAGACGCAGCTCACATATAGACGACAGGTTCGTGATCACATCAATGTTCGCCTCTTGAACACGTCTCCCTGAAAATCAGATTTGCTGTTTAACAGAGAATCTGCACACGTGTATCCAGGTTTATAAAGAAGATCTACCTCAGCTCAAAGAGCAGTGCAAAGAGAAGCATCGAGCGACGGCCATGAAGAAGAGAGAGCGAGCGCCGGGCAGCGGAGTGAAGCTGCACTTCATTCATGGGTAGGCTTACTCTGTCGCGTCATAAAACTGACACTCAAAGGCTGATACTTTTGTTTTAAATTGTAATTAAGCCCTGCAGTCCAGTTCCATCATTTGTTTCTGTTTTTGTTTATTTGTTTGCAGCTACAGGGGTTATGATTGCAGGAGCAACCTGTTCTACACCCAGACCGGGGAGATAGTCTACCATGTAGCCGCCATTGGGGTTGTGTACAACAGACAACAGAATACCCAGCGTTTCTACATGGGCCATGATGATGACATTCTCTGTCTGGCTATCCATCCCCTGAAGGACTTCGTAGCAACAGGCCAGGTAGCTGCCGGCACTGCAGACATAAAATATTCAAAGCTTTTTTTAGCTGTGGGGTTATGGCTCCTCGGAGATGAGCCGAGAGAGATTCATTGCCATGTCAGACTCAAAGTTCTCATGTGTAAATGGGTTGAATTACATAAACTTTGGATGTTTTTGTCTGTCCAGGTTGGCAGAGATTCCTCCATCCACATATGGGACACAGAAACGTTAAAACCCATGTCTGTGCTGAAGGGTTTCCACCAGCTCGGAGTGTGCGCTCTGGACTTTTCAGGTAACACTCACACTGCTTTTAGTCATCCTACCCAGATGGATTCAACATAACATACGTTTTGTATTCGCAAATTCTTCCAGGCATCTCGCTCTAACAGTGAGCAAAAAAATAATTTCACACATAAAAGAAATGGGCAAATTCACAAGACACCCAATTTACCGGCAACGCCGAAAAACCTTATTCTGCCGTCTTTCAGTCGCAACAGACCGACAGCTTCAAGGTAGAGCTGTTCCTCTCGCTTCCTTTAATTGGCCCCAGACAGAGGCAGCGCTGTGATCTGTATGTCAGTGTCAGTGAATCACCTGGCTTGGATCAAACCCACCAGGCTTCTTTCATGTTGCTAACAAGGGCCAAACTTCATTGAACCAAAGCTCTGCCCGTGCTGTACTGAATGGTTTTGTTTTTCCCTCCTCAGCGGATGGCAAACGGTTGGCCTCGGTGGGCCTGGACGACAATCACACTGTTGTGCTGTGGGATTGGAGGAAGGGGGAGAAGCTCTCTGCCATGCGGTTAGTAGAGTTATATTAGAGCATTAACACGGCTGCTGGTTGGCCTGTCAGCGTGCAGAATCTGCCGGCCCGGCATCCTGAAAGCTTTGACAAACCTTCGCATCAGTTCTAAAGATTGTCTGAGCGTTTGTCGTTTAAATATGGACATTTATGGATGAGGGTTAAATTGAAGCCACTTTGCTGCGCAGGGCTGACAGTGTGACTGATGGGGGAGAGGAAAGAAGGGGAATTACCTTTTAAAATTACGAGGCTGCTCCACTGCAACACTTCACCCTGCCAGAGTCTGCATGGTTAGAGTAGGAGTTTGCCCCAGGGCCCCAACTGTGGATCCATAATTAAAGAGATTTACTTTTAATTTACATCTTCCATGGGCCTATCCTGGTGAGTTTGTGGGCTTAATATATTCGGATTTATTATGACAAGGAAACATATTAACAACAATGTGTCTATAATAGATGTGCTCTGTGTCTGATGTGCAAAACAAGACAGAAAAAAAAGCAAATGGGTTACAAAAACAATCAAGAAATAAGAAGGATAAATGAAAAGCAGTGACAGAGAGGTATCACAGACCTTCTACAGATTTGCCCTGATGACTGAAACTAATTGTACCATAAGGACTATATATAAAGTCCACATCTTAAAAGCACATCAAAGATCTACATAATTCTGAGCTGAGCATGAGAGGTGTTAATTTGTTCAGAACATCATGTAGGATTTTCAATTTCACGGCAGGTAAAATTATGTAACCCGGAAACCAGAGGGAACTAGAAGTATCTAACTGGAAAACATCCACATCCCAAAATATCTTTGCTTTTGCTTTGCTGCTGGCTCTACTTCATGTTCATATTTAGTATCTACTCCATTGAAATTCCCTCTGGCTAGTTTGCAGCAGTGCGTTGCGGGTTGCTCTCCTGCGTGTTGTGTGCCAGGCTCTCACTGCAGCTCAGGGACAGCTTGGAGCTGCACTAATCTCCTTTGCAGACCCTGGTGGGCTGTGCAGTGAGGCGGTCAGAGGGAAATGGGGCCTGACAGAGCCTAGCTTGTGCACCGCCACTGTCTAGTCTAGAGTCGGGAGAGGAGGAGTTGGTGTAAGAGGTGACTGTGAATGAGGGTGAAAGGTGGGAATTTGGGGAGGTGAGAGATGTAGGAAGGAAGGTGTAAGTGAGAGGAGAGAGGGAGGAGAGGGGCGTAATGTTTCCGTAGCTTCACCGACACTGAGAGGAGTGCAGTGACACATAGAGCAATAATTAGAGATGTTTAAGTGTCAGGTTGGTTCATCACATCTGACAGAAACAGCAACTGATCCTCAGTGTTTATACCATGCAATGCAATCAGAGAGCAAAACAAAAAGACAGTTATAAGTTTATCTCCGTCTCCAATGGGTCTGTAGTGCTTGTTAGGGAGCAGAAACACAGAACACAGAAAAGGGTTTAGCCTTTACCAACAAGGAAAAAGAAGAAGACATAAATCAGTACATAATGAAGCAAATATTTTCAATTTAAAAGCTGAAGGCCAAACGAGAAAAAGGAGTGGATGTTGATGATCCACATTAATGCGCAAGTTGGTTTGCAAATTTTCTGTTCACAAGACCAGAAGGAGGCAAAAAATAAATAGTTTAATAGTAGGTGGTGATAATACTCATATTTCCTTATTAATCTAATCTGTAACTCTGTTTCAGCCAGATAATACAGTTACCAGTTTGAGTTTTGAAAAACTAATCCAGTCCAGCACATTTCTCTGGGACGGATTTATCATGTCGATCAGGAACATTTTGATACTCCAAACCATGCAGCTCAGTTTGGCTCTAAACACAGAAACAGAAGTGAGGCACATTTCTCAGTTTCTTTGCCATCATTAAAAATCCTCAGTGTAGCCTGCGTCATGCACCCAGGCCTCGTATTTATAATTCCAACTCTGAAAAATAATGCAGAAATTCAATTTTATATCTCTCGAAATGAAATGTGCAAATTTAATCATTTCTTCTTGCATATTTTGTGTGTAAAAAAATGTTTTTCAGGGGAAGCAAGGACAAGATATTTGTTGTCAAAATAAATCCCTACCTTCCTGACAAGCTCATCACAGCTGGAGTGAAACATATGAAGTTTTGGCATAAGGCTGGTAAGACCCCAGGGGTTTTCTTTATCGAATAGCAGAAACTCTAACAAGCAGAACTCTTTCTTAGCTGTGACACATCTTACTGTGAGTCGACTGCCTGGTTCTCTTTCAGGTGGTGGTCTAATTGGGCGCAAGGGGAACATGGGGAAGACGGAGACTATGATGTGTGCTGTGTATGGCTGGTCGGAGGAGATGGTATTTTCGGGCACGTGCACGGGGGACATCTGCATCTGGAGGGACATGTTCCTGATGAAGACTGTGAAGGCTCATGACGGCCCCGTATTCAGTGTGCACGCTCTAGAAAAGGTACCACAGGGGAAAAGGCTCTGTGACTGACCAGTGAGGACATTTTTTAAAAAATATTTGAAAACTCCTGTTTCACTCTATTTTTAGTTGCTACTATGGAAGTGGACAATATGGACAAAGGTTTATATGACCTGACATGAACTGTTTGAGCAGTTATAGGCTGCAGCAGTTGACATGAAAAATCTCATTAAATAATAAAATGATCACATTAACCTGCATGATTATTTAACAACCTATTTTTGTGAGCTTTTATTTTAAGCGACAGATCATGTAAATCATTTATCATGATTCTGTTACTTGATTCTATCAGAAAAGTAAATTATGACCATTAGATTAGCAGCACATGTTTCTGTCTGTTTCCCTTTTTGTCGGGTCATCTTTGTTTAGTCTGTAGTATGTAATGTTACATTTACTCTGACAGTGTCATGCTCAACTAGCAGGAGATCATTGCAGCAGTAAATGTGCTTACATGTTGTCCCTGTAGGGATTTGTGACTGGAGGAAAGGATGGTATTGTTGCTCTGTGGGATGACACCTTTGAAAGGTGCCTGAAGACCTACGCCATCAAGAGGGCAGTCCTAGCTCCGGGCTCTAAAGGTAGAAGTCCTCCACTGTCCTTGAATCACTCTTTTAATGCGCATCTGTTTAAAACATTCAATGCTTTTAGCTGAACTCATGAATCGGGAGATTTCCTCCTGTTCTCTGGCTCAAGCTCAGGTCTCTGCCTTCATGCTATAAATCATCGACTCTGCAGGGTTGCTCTTGGAGGACAACCCCTCCATACGTGCCATATCTCTGGGCCATGGACACATCCTGGTGGGGACCAAGAATGGAGAGATCTTAGAGGTGGACAAGAGTGGCCCTATCACTCTGCTGGTCCAGGTAAGGTGCTGATAAAAATAACCCCAACACCTGTCACAAACCTCATAATATACAACACAGCAGGCCTGAGTCTGTAAGGTGGCTCTTTCCAAGTTCGTAAAGATTTGAAAGGTTGAAGATGAACTGGATGACGTCACAGTTAGGATCTTCTCTGACTTCTTTTTGTCAAAGTGTCATTTTTATTGCGTTGTAATTAAGTGGCGGAACTGTTATGAAAGGGTACTCTATCTAAGGATTAAATGAGCCGTTAAATCTGATGTAGTCACTTGTCTTAAGTGAATTTCTGGTCACTCCAGGTTGATTTTAGGTTTTGTGCTTAAATTAATGGACAGTAGTGGCTATGTGGATGGTAGAAAGTTGATATATAAACTGCTGTAATGCTGGGAGGAAGGCCAGATGTTTGGTGTCAGTGATTCTAGGTGGGAGGACTGATGTCATGATCCTGTCTCTGTATCTTAGAGATGTGCCTTCAGGTTTGTGTTAAAGTCATATCTTCCTCCTGAAACTCTTTATGGCTGTAAAAGCTTTAGCTAAGAAATCCATGGTATGCTTTGGAAAATGGTCAGCATATCCATTCTTGGGTTAAAACATACAAACCTGCCAGCGTCTCCCCTCAGTGTGCTCATGACACCGCTTACGTACACTTTACACAGCAGCTCAGAATCACCAAGGCGTTGGCTGTAAGCAGCAATGAATTATTGCTGCTTAATGGGAGATTGTTAATTTCGTTAAGTGGTCCCGCAGTGTCTCCCAGCCTCCTCTGAAAGCAGGCAGACAGAGTGAATGCTATTGATTGCCCTTTTCAAATGCTTTAAAATATACAAGCACATTCTGATGGATGGGATGAGCTAATGAGAGAGCCAAAGGTTGTCCTCAGTTATCCGTGGTGGAGGTTACAGGCTAACTGTCTCAGTATCCTTTGGAATATCAAAGAGAATTATAATATGAGATACTGTATGTGTGGCTAACCTGCTTCTCTATGTCTGCTGCTGAAATCAGAAATGAACAGGTGATCGTTGCACCATGTGATGAAGCTCTCTGTCACTCCTCTGTACTCCTGACAGCATGCTTCTCACTGGAAGCGATTCACTGGAATCATACATGTCAATACAGTGATGACTTCCATTTCACTAAAAAAGACATTAAGCATGTTTCATTAAATCCCTTCAAAGTCTTCACTTACTAATCGATGATGCTATTGTGTGTGTTTGCAGGGTCACATGGAGGGAGAAGTGTGGGGCCTGGCCACCCATCCCCATCTCCCTCTGTGTGCCACCGTCAGTGATGACAAAACCCTGCGCATATGGGACCTCTCGCCCAGCCACTGCATGCTGGCTGTACGCAAGCTCAGAAAAGGTGAGTCACCGCTCGAACAGATGAGTGTGTTTTCTGACAGGAAGTGCGCTGGTCCCAGGGCTTTAACAAACACATTATCCTCCACAGGCGGCCGTTGCTGCTGCTTCTCCCCTGATGGCAAAGCCTTGGCGGTGGGCCTGAATGACGGCAGCTTCCTCATTGTGAACGCAGACACCTTGGAGGACCTGGTGTCCTTCCACCACCGCAAGGACATCATCTCGGATATCAGATTCTCTCCAGGTCTGTGGTTCACCTCTGCATTTCTTCACTCTTACAAAAGTCTGCTCGGCCTGAGAAGTAAGTTGGCCACTAAAAGCTGTGTGTCCTTCACAGCATCTTAGCGTATGTAGGATGCTGTGCAGAAGTTCAGCAGGTATACATATTTCCTTCCCGCTGTGAGTCGGGGAGATATTGCTGCAGGCCTGACCCAAATTAATGGCTTTCTGTAATAGGGCCAGACAGAGAGACAGCAAGAGCCGAATGGGAAGCAGTGGGGGCGGACAAAGTGAGAGCAAGAAACTAAACTCTCCTTCGCCTGGACACTTAACCTTGATCCTCAATGCAATGGATCTTGTTTCTTAACCCAACACCCCTGAGTCACCGAGAGCCTGCGTCTGTAGTGTAGAAGTCACTGTACAGAGCAGTGTGATGCTGAGCAGGAAGCGTGTTTTGCTGTGGTTATATTAGGAATAACTGATGAGTCCACAGCATGCGAGGAGCTCTGTGAAGCTGTACTTAGAAATTCAGAAAAAACAGTGGAAAAGGCTTCCCAAACAGGTCAGCAATAACACACAAAAACATAGGGGAACCACTGAATACAGGAAATTGAGAAAATGTTATGTTAGTTGAGATGTTTGTCATCTTTGTTTAGCGTCTAACATTTGCTAATTAGCACCAAACACAAAGTAGCATGAGCTGATGGGAATGTTAATTGTTTTACAGGTATTAGCCGAAGTATTGATGAAAGTTTTGACTCTGTTAAAGCTCTAGATGAAAAGTTAAGGCATTACCAAAGTTATGTCAATATGTCCTGAGGTGGACACGAACTGCATTTCACTCAGAATCACATCTGCCAGTGGCGCTAGAGGAAAGGTCAGATGATCACCAAAGTCAGTAGGATGGAATGAATGAGCTAAAAATCCTCAATTCTGTTGATCCCCAGTGAAAATTGACGAAACATTTCCCTCTCTTTTGTTTGCTCAGGTGCTGGGAAGTACCTCGCAGTAGCATCAGGAGACACTTTTGTGGATATTTACAATGTGATGAGCAGCAAACGGGTTGGAGTGTGCAAAGGATGCCTCAATTACATTACCCACCTGGACTGGGACAAGAGAGGTAAACATGCTCCCTTAAATAGTATTGTCTCAGTAAATCCTTGCGAGCGACTGCCAATTATGGATTCAAAATGTCTCTGTTAAAAAACAGTTAAGCACCATGGCCCACTGGGCTTTTTCATTCACAGGGAAACTACTCCAAGTCAACACAGGTGCTAAAGAGCAGTTTTTTTTCGAAGCTCCTCGCGGCAAGAGGCAGACCATCCCGGCTACAGAGGTGAGCAGGGAGAGGAGGCGCAGGAGCAGCCGTGGTTGTGGTGCTGCTGGCCCACTTTTTCCCTTCGGGATCAGACGAGGCTCAGGGAAGGGCAGTGAAGCATTAACACGGCCCACTTTTCAGCAGTATCATTCTAATATTGGCAGTGGAAGTGGGGTAGTGTTTAGGGTCCCTTTGATACAGTGTGACATTCACACACCTTGCCAGGGAAGCATTAAGAAAATAAGGGTCAGAGATGATAGATGCTGCTAGGTCGTGTCTCGCTGGAGCCTCAGATGTCCTCTGCAAGCTTTGCTCGTTCATCACACCTCGTCATGATGTGTGACACTTTCCTCTTCCCCTTCCATTCATTTCACTCTTCTCTTATGCGCTTGATCACAGCATTGTTACTGGCTGTCTGAAGCAGTGGCTGGCCGGTTCTTCTCTTAGCTGCTTTACATCGTACCTATAAAGCAGATAATTATCTGTCATGGCTGTAGATGAGTGGCTCCATGGTATGTTCTCGACCCCATTTATTCTTTATTTGCTACAGTTGAGCCTTTAAATTCACCATTTTAATTTATCTTTTCACTCTTATGTGAACAACACTCAGCTGTACTTGTCCGTCAACTGTGGTGATCTCAGCAGATTAACAAAAGGACTGCCGGGACTCTGTGAGAGGCTGGATGTCCCAAAACCTTCTGAATTTAAATTAGATTAATACAAAGATCATTATTATTGACCTATATTATTATAGGTACTTAGCTTAGCATAAATACTTGGAATGTTGGGAAACAGCTAGCTCGCTCTGATTGTTGTATTTTGTTTTTTCTCTCTATGCTAAGATAAGCAAACCAGCTGAGGGCTGTAGCCTCTTATTTAACAGACAGGTGTGATAATGGTGACAGGCTTCCCATCCAACAGCACCCATCTCTTCTGCAGATGGTTCAAATGCTGCAGCCGGTCTTCAAAGCTCAGAGAGCACATTACTCCAGTGTTGTGCTCTCTGAGCCTAAATGGTTATGTTGCATTTTGTTGCTCTTATGTTACTGGCCTGCCTGTTTGTGAATGCTTTTATTGTGAATTGCTTTGTAACTTTGTAAGTGTTATCCATACTTACTGACTTGGCTCAGGTGGAGAAGATCGACTGGAGCACGTGGACGTGTGTCCTGGGAACGTCTGTCGAGGGCGTCTGGCCTTTGATCAGTGAGGTCACTGAGGTGACTGCTGCCTGCCTTAGTAATGACAGGAAGGTGCTAGCAACAGGAGATGACTTAGGATACGTCAAGCTCTTCAGATACCCTGTAAAGGTGAGGCACAATGAATAAGTCTGCAATTATTGTCTGGTTTGAGCATCTCAAGGCTTGTGTTTAATGCAAATGTTATGTTAATTTCCATGTTAATGTCACAAGTGTGAAACAAATGTTGTCCATCTCCCCCAGGGGAAGTATGCAAAGTTCAAACGCTATGTGGCTCACAGCACACATGTTACCAATGTGCGATGGACACATGACGACAGCCTCTTGGTGACAGTCGGTGGGGGTGACACGTGTCTCATGATCTGGGCCCATGAGCCCGAGGGCCACCGGGAATTCAAACAGTGTGACAGTGAGGAGTCGGACATCGAGAGTGAGGATGACGGAGGTGAGAGAGGAGCTTCCTCTTGAGCTTTTTATTCCCTGAATGTTACCTTTGCTAAAGCGAAACCTGCGTCGTTCCTGTCTTTCACCAGGTTATGACAGTGACGTGACGAGGGAGAACGAAATCAACTACACCATCAAGGCCTTATCCACCAACATGCGACCCATGACGGGCGTGAAGCCCCACCTGCAGCTGAAAGAGCCCTCTGTGGATGAAAGGTAATTCTCAGTGAAGCGATGGTGTTGCAGAAGGATGCTCCTGAGCAGTCAGAAAATAACTTTTTCATAATAGAAAAAAATAAGGCTTCTGCATCGAGATGGAGCCAAACCTGCCTTCCTTAGTCAACATTTTCTTTTCCTGCGTGAAATTCCTGCCCTGTCCCTGCCCTTTTGAAATAACTCAGCCTTTTCTGCTCTTCTTCTTTCCTTTAACGGCTGTCCATCTGTCATTACCCTGCTTCGTTCTTTCACTCTACTTGAAGACAAGGGGTGGTCAGGTAAGCTCTTGTGTTCATGTTCAGTATGTTGAGTTTAGACAAAAGATTAAGGGGGGGCTACTTCGAGGAAATGTATAACATGGTAGTCCTTCCTTTACAAAGAGCAAAGATAAAGGAAAGACAGTATCCAGAAGTACTTTCACTTCCATAGAAAAGCCTTGATGTCTGTAAGATGATTACCACTTTTCGTAATTCATATTTCAGTGGGGTGTTGTTTCTTCGCATACAAACTAAGACGCTGTTTTGGGTGTGAATTCACTTGCTAATGAGTTGTGACTGGCAAGACAAATTGGGCTAAAAGTTAAATTAGAGCTTGACATTAATTTACTTGTCCACTTTAATAGTGAGCAGAACAACGTGGATGGGTTGTACAAGAAGTGTTTTTAATAGTGAGTGACTCGGGGGAAATGGCCCGATTAAAGTGGATCGGCTTCACACATCAAACCAGAAGGAATGTCAGACATTTACACGTCTTAATCCTCTTTTGAAGTCATTTTAAAGGAAGCACTGTTTATGTGGCTGGTCGTTAAAGGGGCTTACAAGCATGATCGACTCTAACATCATCATCATCATGAGCCATCTTTAAGTGTGTGACAGACTTTGGGTGCCTCAGGTTGATGCAAACATCCACGCAGCATCTTCTGGGAAGCAGTTGTCATGGAAATGGACTTGAGTTGTCATGACTACACAATGGCGCTGACTCCTG